>NC_133209.1:27583444-27793444 GCF_958299795.1 Porites lutea | reverse complement strand
CTGCCGTCTTTCCTATGTCTTTTGGTTATTCCTAGGACTGAGCCTTGACGTTTTTCGAAAATTTTTTTCAGCTGGGTTTAATGCCTAGTATAGGCCCACTTGAAGTGAAAACAAGAAAATAAAATAAAGAAGAAATCGAGAAAGGGGAAAAAGAAAGCCTAAGATATTAAGATCAAATCCAAAAAAACGCAAAGACGTCAGTTTTGAGCGACGCACGTCAGCCGAAAGTGAACTTTTTGCATCCTTTGCTTGGGCAGTATGCTGCCCACATTTTCGGGAAAAGCGTTCTACATTAGAACCCTTGTGACTCGAACTGTGAAGGGAAACGAAAAACAGTTCGAGTTAAAGGGGAATACGGGTCATCGGGGTAAATTTCAGGGAAATTTTGATCAAGGGAAAGGAAATTTAGTTCCATTTAGCGGAGAATTCAAGTTATCCTAGTTCGAATTATCGAGGTTCTACTGTAGAAGACTAATTAAAGGCACTTGGTAATAGAAATTTGGGCTTCATGACATCATTAAAAAGAAAAACGTCTCACTTCCTATTGACGCGTTAGCTACGCGTTCGTCGCTCAAAAACGCCTTTGCTTGAGCGCCGAGGAGACATTGTTGCGCCAAAGTGTTTTAAAAAAACTGTACGCGGTCACCATGTCACAACGCTAATGCCAGTGGTTAGAAAGGATGTCAGGAACTTTGCATTGCGGGCTCTAAAGAAATGTTGAGGCAGGGACATTAAAAGAATGTCTATTTGCGTTGGTCGTTTTTAGATATAACGAGTAAAGACGGTAAAAAATACAAATAGTAAGTCTTGTTTTAAGCTCACCACCGACCCCAACTAACCAACAATGGTCAGAATGGTTTCCGCAAACACAATAACAATTTGCATAGTTACTGTTCATCTAAAACAAAGGGTGTTATGAGTCACGTTCGATGTTTTGTTTTATGAATTTTAAAAGCCAACTCGGAAAAAAGCATAAACACACTATGAATCAATTTTGGTTTGGCGACAACCAATGCGCGTCAGTTTGCGTTGTTAGCTCGTTAATGAATTTCGTCGTTTACACGTCGTCATTCTCTTCTCTAGCTTAAAGTCAGTGGTTAAATGAAACAGTCTTTGTGTGCACCAAAAGAAAAAAAAAACAGCTATCGATATCAGTACAGTTTTGGTCGTGCTGTGAAAGTGCTAACGGTACAGTAAACTACAAATGAACGCCGGTCCGCTAAGGGGACAGTCGTTGATTTTTCCTTCTTGTATTATGACTTGATGTTCACAGTTTCACGGTTATATCCGATTAGTCATGATTAGTTCTTTATAGTAATTAACGCGGTTTACTAGCGTCACAAAAACAACGAAGAATTCGATGTAATATAAGCGTCGCCGTTTAATGAATCTGGGAATGTCTGCATCGACAATCAGAATGCCGTTTCTTTCAACGTACTTTAAGTTCTTAAAAAAAGTTTAAATTAAACGAGCAGCCCAGCAAAAGTTTAATTCGAAGGTACTTCCCTTTGCCATTCTAAATCACAACAACGAACAAACCAATTACAGATAGAGAATCAGTATTGTCCAATCAGTTTTATCAGTTATAGTGACGTCGGTATTTTCTTATTGACTGACATCTCCTCTATTGTTTTGTTCCCTATATATTTGCGATACCACCCGGATGGTTTGGGCGGATCAGTAAAACCAGGGCACAAAAAACTTCTCTTGCCAACACCTTAGGGTAGCAAAATACAATGTCACGCTCAACTCAATCTCAAGCACCACCCGACATACTTATGCATATTCACTGAGGCGTTTTAAATCATTTAACATCTTTGTGTACATCCGCGACTCTATCGGTTTTGTATCCGCAAGTGCCTAGCAGCAAGCCATAAACAAATCCGTCATTCAACATGACGTCATCGTGCATTTTGGGTTTCCAGGTAACACGGCCAGCGACTTTTTATTCATCCTCTGTTTATTGTACGTTGGCGAATCGCAAAGTATTTCTGAGGCAAACTGATAACAGCGGGCTGCAAACACAACAGTGAGTGCCCAGTTGGACAAGTTTCTGGAAATCCTTGCCGTGGAAGGTTTAACAGCGAAAGGACGGTGACCTGAACTTCAGCGAGAGCAGCGAAGAAGAAAACCAGTCTGTTAGGTTAAAGGTTAAAAGGTTAAAGGCATGTTTATAGTGGAAGGTGCACTTAGCTAGTCAGCTAATTTACAGGCACTCCACTCAAATATTTAGAAACAAATAATTCAAATACAACATAACAGGATTAAAAACCCCAACTGACAGAAGGCAACCAGTTGGCTATTTACAAGCGTGGCCGAGAATTTGAACTCGGGACGACCAAGCACAAATCCAGCAAGTGGCCAGAGCGGGACTCGAACCCGGGACCGCCTGATTGCGAGTCCGACGCGCTGACCACTCGGCCACGCTGCCTCCTTAATCGAGCGGCTTATATAAAGCCCTAGAGTGAATAAACACGGAAATGATGCGAATTGGTTTTGAAAACTCGTTTGAGCTATTTTTCCTCAAACGTATCTTTGAATGCATAATAAATACAGTTCCATAAGGTTCAAACAGTGTGAATAGCAGAGAAAAATACTTCAAGACTATTAATTTTGACACGTACTCGACGTAGTGGTTGCATGGCCCAGTGGTCAGAGGCCGTACCTTTTCGCTGGAGGAAGTTGGCGGTGCAACTGGATTCATACCCCTGCGTGGCTACTTCTCTTTTTTTTTTTTTTTTTTTTCATCTTTTTTTTACCCTTTGGCTTTTTACTGTTTATTCTCACTGCTGACCCCGTTTGCTTCGCGAGATTTTTGCGAAAATGTATTTCTAGTTTTAGGGGTAAACAGGGTGCATTGTTAGAAGCCATATGTGAAAATAACGAACCTAGGGGCAGGCAAGTCGATTTTCTGCGCGAAAGAGCGTGATGTTTCGTTACTCTTTGTTAGAAGTACCGCTGCCATTCTTACGAATAATACGCAGGCTCTATTACACGTGTGAACCAACATGGCTGCCATTCAGAAAGCCATTTGCCTTGTTACTGGAGGCGCCTCTGGATTGGGACGGGCAACTGTTCAAAGACTGGCACGACATGGTGCAAGAGTCGTTATAGCTGATCTTCCTTCTAGCGGTGGAGAAAATGTAGCTAAGGAACTTGGGGAGAATTGTTGCTTCGCGCCAGCTGATGTGAGCAGCTTTAAGCCGGCATAAAAATAATGTTTCCTAAAGAGCTAACCGTATCTTTTAATATGTTCATTAAGGGACATTTCTAGGCTTCTAGATTGTAGAAGCTTGTATATAGAGGCTAAAATAGCCTTGAACTGTAAAGATACTGTCAAAGATACTGGAATCGGGAGGTCAAAATTTAGGGCATAAGTGGGGGGTGGGGTTAGGGGAGTGTCTTTCACGTTTTTCGGAATTCTATTTTTGGTTTAGCTGGGCAAAATATTCTTGCTTTACATATTCCTTGGAAGTAAATTAACAGACTATTACTGCTAAGTTGCTTACACACATATACATATGCGTGAATTCTTTCCTTTTGCAAGAACCTTGTAATTTTTTCTCTCCCCTTTGCATGAACAACCTTGCAGCTCTGGGAATTAAGACCTCACAGGATTGGTTGGGAAGTTAAGGTCATGTTACACGAGACGATTCGCAACGTCGATTTTTAGCACAACATGGCGTTACAATGTTGCAACAATGTTGCAACCATTTGTAACAATGTGGCAAGAATGTTGCAACATTGTGTTGCGCCAAAAATCATCGTTGTGAATCATCCTGTGTAACATCACCTTTAGTGAACAACTTAACGATGGAGGAGACTGTGATGGAGTCTATCCCAAAAACTAAAGAGCCGCAACCTATAGGGCCAGGGTCTGATTAAATTAGAGGTTCTGAATAGCTGTGAGGCTGCTTTGCATAGGGTGGACATGAGTTTGTGAAGGAAACACATCCCCCTTTTTTCCAGGTTACCTCAGAAGCTGATGTTAGTCAAGCCATCAAGCTTGCTAATGAGAAGTTTGGACCCCTGACTGTCGCAGTCAATTGCGCTGGAATAGGCATTGCAATGCGAACTCTCTCAAAAAAGGGAGTGCACCCTCTTAATCAATTTGAAAAAGTTTTAAAGGTAAATTTCTCTTTTAGTCCTTTTTTATTGAGTAAATATAAGGATGAAGTAACTGTCTTCCTGGGTCTACGTTGATGCAGTTTATCTTGTTTCATTTATGACAAGATGAACGTTTGCCTGGCATGGGTGGCTAGGAGTTCATTTTTTAGGCAAATGTTTTTTGGCCAAGATTTCATGTTGGTCCCCGAAAAAATTTTCTAGTACTCAAATAATAATAATATTATTATTTCTATCATGGTACTAGGGCCGAATCATAATGCACCAGTCAATGTAAATGGCTGCACCCCCCCCCCCCAGCTGGAAAATAGGAGGGCATTTGACAAGCACTCTGGACTGCCAAAGTTGTAAAATGCCCTGCACCCCAAGGACAGCTTTTTCCTCTATTTGAAGCTAATGACCCCGCTCATATCCCCAATTTTTGTAAAAAAAGACACAGGCTAATGTAAATGGTTTAAACTTTATTTTGTCACGTCAAGATGTAACACATATATGTTACTACATACAAAGCTTTTCAAGAGGTGTAAAATATTTGTGTGTCTTTGTCTACAGTTAACAATTCAGAGAAGTATGACTGAATTCTACATGCTAGTAGAAGAGGGATAGATGTTAGTAAATGCACTTTAAACTGATGTAGTCTATCAAAATTTAAACAAACACACTGTTTCATAGAACCGGATTAAAGAACACCTTTAACTTTCAAGGATTCATGACAAAGTCCACCTTGGAGGAAGATATACCCCGGTCCATTCCCCTGCTGTTCTTGGATGGCATGCAAAAGTCATCAAAGCCCCCTATACTTGCAGCTCTTTCACTCGTCAAGTAATGGAAAATTCCTCGCATATACCCACTATGTCCTGACCAAGGGAGTGCAGGGGTTTACATTGACTGGTGCATAATCAACAAACAACTACTGTGCATGCATTTGTAATGAAGTGATTTTGATTTAAATTTTACACGCCATAGGTAAATACCATTGGAACATTTAATGTAATTCGGCTTGTTGCAGAGCAAATGGCAACAAATGAACCAAATGAGGGAGGAGAAAGAGGGGTGATTGTCAACACAGCAAGTGTAGCTGCATATGAGGGTCAGATTGGCCAAGCAGCATATTCTGCCTCAAAAGGTGCCATTGTTGGAATGACTCTACCAATAGCAAGAGACCTGGCTCAAAATGGAATCCGAGTTAACACAATTGCTCCTGGTAGGTTACAGTTTCAAGTAAACTTTCTATACTCCTTATGCTAGAAAGTGTCAGAACAGTACTACTTAAAGTGACACAGTCAGCTGATGTACATGTGCATTAGATACCATCTCCTAGCTGATTTGCATATCACAAGATATGTCATTCATACTATTTTTAATGATATATGATGAAATGATATAATAATTATTATAACATGAGTAGAAGAATACTCAGATAGGAACACTGTTTCACTAACAATCAAAGATTGAATGAAACAATACTGGAGGCAAAATTGAAGCAGATTTCTAGGTGTGTCTGATCTGTACCTTTGATTTTGGTTTGAGGTAAACCATTTTCAGAACTACATCTAGTGTCCATGCCAGTGTGGTTCAAAGCTGACTGAGTCCTTTTAAGCGCATGGTACCTTAAAGGCGTTTTTGAAAGTGAATTGGAGGCAAGAACACATTTTTTTTCAATCAGGTGTACAGTACAAGGCAGGTGTTATTCAAGAATAAAAAAGATTGTGTATATCATTTTCTGGACACATACCATATATACAAACATACAAATCATATATTCATCAGTGAAAAATTCTTTTCAATGCAAATTTGTTGGTCAGTAAATGGTCAGTCTGTCTGTATGTAGTAAAATCATTGGCTTGCTGGTTTTTTTCTCGGTAGTCACAAGTTAAGCCCTCGATCAGGCTTAGCTCATACCATACTTGTAATTACCGTAGGGTATTTATAAACCTGCTAAGTGGAGTGCCTTTTAAACTACTACTAGCTAGACTAGATCCTGCTCTGTAACTATTAACAAGGTATATTAACCCCTTGATTGCAGTCATAAACCAATAACCTGGCTCCATCCCTTTGATCCCTGTATCAAGGCCCTGTTAGGGTAAAATTCCAACAAGTGATATGGCCTAAAAACAGCGACATAAGGCAGCTGAAATGATGACAAATGACAAAAGGATGGGTCGAACTAGTACAACAATGACAAAGACAAGTGCAAATGCAATAGTAAAATGCCAACAAGGACATTGCTTCCTCCTTAATATGCAAAATGACGGGTTTTGAAATTCAGACTAGAAACATGCATACCCGCCCTAAAAGAGCCTTTGTATCGAGGGTTTGACCGTAAGTATCATTCTTTAGTCGTTGAGAGGCTCAGTTCTATAACATAGGATTTGTTTAATTTTCAGGTCTGTTTCTTACTCCACTGTTGATGGGTTTACCTGAGAAAGTTCGAGACCAGTTAGGAAAGCAGGTTCCATTTCCAAGTCGTTTGGGAGATCCTTCTGAGTACGGGCAGCTGGTGCAGAGTATAATTGAAAACCCAATGATAAATGGCGAAGTTATACGGCTCGATGGAGCGCTGCGTATGCAGCCTTGAGATGATCATCTTTCAACTAGTCTAGTTAGGATAAAGGAACTCTCCATAAGAGTGTGATGAAAAGCTGCAGAGCACTAAAGAAAAGATTCATTGTTGTATTTTAATTCCTGGGCTGATTTGGTTGTTCAAAGGATGATTAGCTCAAATCCAACCAATGATTAGTACTAACCGTGGTTGGTTAGCAGTAATCATGGGTGGGAAGGTCCTGCTTGGAGCCCCGAACGCTTAGCCTATACCAGACTTCTTCAGCTCAATAATTTTGCTACCACATACTTGACCAAAATGCCAAAATCCTTCCCTATCTTTTTCTAGAAACTACTGAGTCCGATGCTTTCGTTGATATTAAACTGGGTTAGGGGTAAATTTAAACTTACCAATTTCCTTTTTTGGATGGTCACTTCCCGTTTGCCCTAGTCTACACCTAGTTTCCTGGAAAGTGGTACCCTATTTTAGGCCCAAGCTTTCTGATTTCTATTCTCTATCCCAGATCACACTGCTTACAAACCATACCCTTCACAGCAGTATACCTTCCGCCTCCACCCCTCCCCGGGTTGCTAATAGGGACTTTAAGATGCCATGACGGTGACGTCAACAACAATTGGTAGAACAGGCAAAACCACAACTTTGCACGTGCGTCACGCTTTTTTGTACGTTTATTTACCGTCACTGCACGACTACGACGGAAAAATGCCTAATTTCACGTTTTATGGAGGACGTTAACAAACGACGGCTAAATTTTCTTTCTCTCTCTAAACTTGAACATGGTTTTTAAACTGACTGCTAAACCTAAGGTCTTAGAAAACTTGAAGAGGCCATGGAAAAAGCCATGGAAAGTCATGGAATTTGGAGAGTTCAAAAGAGTACGAACCCTGTAATGTTGCAATAGCTTTGGTGCGAGAGAACAGAAACCTGCTTCTAACGTGATCAAACTGTTACTGTTCTGCTTGCAACTCCTTTGGTACTACTACTTTACTTTTTTCTAATCGTCTTTACGCTTGAATAAGCGCTAGTATTTTTCGAGAGAATTTAAATGCTGGTCTCTCTTAGGGGTTCAAGGATTAAATAATAGGAACTTTTAGCATCGACGCGGACGGCAACGGCAGCTAAATCGTCATTTAAAAATGAATTGGCGTTCTTTTAAACTTTGTCGCGTTTACTGCAATTCGCTGAAAATGTCTAATGTTACTGAATTTGATTTCTAGGGGATCGCACTCAAGTTAAGAAAGAAAAAGAAAATTTCGTCCTCGCTTGTTTACGTCCTAGATAAAACATGAAATTAGGCATTTTCACGTAGTAGCCGTGCAGTAACAGCAAATAAATGTACAAAAAAGCGTGATGCATGTTTGCACGTGCAAATTTGTTGTTTTGCTCAATAAACCTATTGCTTTTCTGACGTTCTCGTTGTCGTTGCCGTCGTCGTCGCTAAAACTCCCTAATAGCTTATTCCGATGACGGATCTAGTTTCTTTAAAAATGCGATTTTTTTAAATGAGCGTCCTCTGGAAATAATATTTTCGCTCTAATCTATTCTTAGTCAATACTTATACGTTACGTGCCAATTAGTGATTAGTGGTATACGTATGATATTTTTTGATGTAAGACGAATAAATAATTGTTTTGACTTTCAGTGCTTTGATGATTAAATTTTCATTCGTATGTTTTGATACGCTGTCATTATCATCATCATGGCTTGAAATCTTCAGTTTCGGTTAATGATCGTTAACGTCCATGCTTACAGTATGGCACATTCCTCAAACAATCCCTGGCCGACTCTATTTATATATATTTACCTTCGTGCGGCCATTATGCCAACAGTCGGGGACGTAGAATAGCGGAACAGGATGTTATCTATATTTTGACCACCGCCGGGTCAGACAGTATGAGAAGTTGGGGAGGTGCCATTTTGCGTAACCTGCGGAGGAAATGCAGTTTGTTAGAGAAAAGAGGAGAAAAAAAAAATGCCCTTCTTCCCACGAAAGATATATGGAGATCAGGCCCTATATCGGCCGGATATATCTCTATCCACTGGATGACGCAATTGATTTCCCTGTTATTTATCAGGGTCCGGTTGTTCAAACGTTGGATAGTGCTATCCACCGGATGAATCACTATGCAGCGTATGGCTTATTTTATTTCCGTAATACTTATCCACTGGATAGAGATTTATCCGGTGAATAGCGTATCCAACGTTTGAACAACCAGGGCCAGCTGGATAGTTGTTTATCCGGTGGATAGCGCCATCGAGCGTTTGAACAACCGGGGCCGGATGTAGGGAGGACATGATCGCAGCCTATAGATTGCGTAACCACTGTGGAAAATTTTTACCTGCCGGTAATCAACAAAGAATTAGTGAGCTGTGAACGCGTGTTAAGGCTTGGCGTTTCTGCAGTGACGTGCAGTAGCGTGTTTTCATCAAGGAAAGAAAAAGAAAAGCTGGTAATAGGCGCTTTTGTACATTATGCTTTTGTTTTTCCACTTAAATGCTCCACCTTAACGCTTCAGTTTTCCCACTAAAATGCTCGGTTTCTCCCAATAAAGTCAGTAAATTGCTCGATAAAAATGTACAAGTAGTCTGTATAAAAGTGAATATGGTTTTAATACAGCAAAAACGAGCCTCTATACGGCTGTATTATGGTTAAATTTAATTTCGAGTTTACGTCGTTAGTCTATTGTTACAAATGTTTTATTTCTCTTAGAAAAAAAAAATGTCTTTCCGACAAAATGCCACTAAAAGGCTAGGAAAATGCGTTATGCTTTTGCCTCTTTAAAATGCTCGAAAAATGCTAGCATAATCATGACAGAAACAGCCTAGTTCACGGCATGTATCGGCTTCTGCTTCTTGATAAACACGTTTTAACGGTTCGGGGAGAGCACGCAAAAGAGGATTAAGTATGAAACTAGAGTGGTAGATTGAATCAGGGCGTGAGTCATGGCCTATGACCTTACTTTCTTCTTAAGTGAAAGCGACACGTTGAACACGTGTCCATATAGCAGAGCCGCAGTGTCGAGGGAACACGTGTAGCCGGATAAGATAAGTGTGAAAACCAACTTAACTGAAGCTGGCAAGTGGTAAGCACATGATCAGAATTTTTTATTTACTTTATCTTATAATCGTAAAAGTTTATTTCCTCCAAGGCAAAGATGCTAGTCTTGTACATTTTGGCCAATGTTATTTTTATTTTTGCCTTCAGTATTAAAAACACCACTAGAAATGACGCTTTGGAATGCGCTATTCAGTGAACAGTTAATTTGAAGCAAAGACAATGAAAATATAGCAAATCAGGAAAGGTGCTTGTCGGTGAAACTGAAACCCAGAGACTTTTTTTCAGTTTTGCTAGCATAATCAAGCGGCGTTTTAATTTCCGGGGCTAATTTTCACGTTAACGGAAGCAAGATTTCTATATTAAGTGAGGCGTTCGTCAGTCACGCGGCACAATCCTGTTAGTTCCTGTCAGTTGCTGAAGAATAAACGTGACTATTCACATTCACACAAGGGATTGTGCCGTGGCACGGAAAGGTTTAGTAAAGGCCCGAAAGAAAGTGGCGTTTCCTTGTCCTTAGTATCGACTTAAAGTCAGACTTCACGGCAACCATTATCATAGCTAATATAACCATGATATCTCAAACAAGCTCTTACCCACTCTCCCTACAACTCTCTTTCCACGCCCTGGGCGGGGGCTATTCAACTAATGTTTATACGGGGAGGCTCCGCTCCGAGGTCCAACTACTTACCCTTTTATATACAGTTTTTCACGAAAAAGGTACCCCTTTCCAGGGGCGGATCCAGGATTTTTTTTAGGAGGGGGTGCACTCGTCTCTCGTCTACTTCAACACCAATAAACCACATAGCTTTTTTTTTTTTTTGCAGAATACCAGTTGTATTAGAAAACCGCAGGTCATCTGGGGGGGGGGGGGGGGTGCACACCCCCTGCAGCCTCCCCCTGGATCCGCCCCTGCTTTCGTTTACCTTCCTTTGACAATGGCACCCCTTTCACATACCTTGTTTGGAACTTTGCATCTCTTTTAACTGGTGTAAATGCACTGTTTTTTAAATAGGAATCAATCACGAAAATCAGAGAATGTTTTCTCGACTTTACAAAGCCATAAAACTGATAAAATTCATCTGTTAGCCCGTTTGGGCCCTTTCACAGACGCAAATGACAGATTTCCCTACGCTTTTCTATACTCCAACTAGTGAAACCCCTACACTTTCATACACCTAAAGCCTGAAAAAGATACCCCCTTTCAGGCGGAGCCTCCCTGTATCGGGCCATCGGGGAGTGTTTTCCCCCGGGTTCAACGCCCTTCTCCCCAAGACGGTCCCTTTTTTGAACAGTCAAAATTATTAATGACACGATTTGTTTTATTTCTGAAATGGGAACAATATTCTTTGAAAACAATTGTAGTTAGTATAAAGAGCATCTATAGAAAGTGCACGATCTCAATTCAAACTTCTGTTTAAAATATTGGGTGCCCTTACACGGTGATCTAAATACCCTGCTCGCAGTTTGTTTCTGCCCCAGAGGATACTCAACAAAAATCAATTTTACACTTGAAGGTTCCTTATGGTTTTATGTACCATTTTTGACAGAAAAGCGCCTTTTTATTCACAAATTGCACCCTTTTCGCATGCCAGCTTAGAACGCTGCTTCTTTTTTAGTTGTTGTAAATGCATCGTCTTTTAAAAATGAATAAATACCTGTAATTAAACCAGGAAGTATACTTGTCTTTTGCACAAAAAGAGTGCGTGGTAGTCCTCTTAAGGTATGATAAAACGGGCAACAAAAAACATGCAAATTGTTTTGCAATACGAGTTGAATAGCGATGTTGCACGTTAGTACCACCCACGAAAAACTCAGCCCTTGCAACCTTATTTGTTAGAAGACAGGTTCGAACGCCGGTGGTAAATCGCGCAACGTCGCTATTCAGCCAGTTTTGTGGCCATGTTGCAGAACACGTTACACGTTTTTTGTTGCCCGTTTTAATCTAGCTTTATTAAAGTCCTCGCACAGACCGCATGACAGACGGATTTTCCTACCCTTTATACACTTCAGCTGGTGGATGCTTACCCTTAAATATACCTGAAGCCTGAAAAAGGAACCATTTCAGGCGGAGCCTCCCCGTATAGGTTGTTATAGGATTTCCGCTTGAACGAAATTGTTTGCACCTCTGGTATAGACCTTGTCACGGTTTTCGAACTCCATCTTGACGAGTAGGCAAACGCGTGAGAAATTACAGTGTTTGTATGAGAATCTAATGTCGAATAATTTCCGTATAATGGCTATTCTGAAAAAAATATGCATTGTAAATTAAAGCTTCACTCCTAAGGATTCTACTGAAAAAATTGAGGGTGTTACAGACGCTCAACGCCCTAGAACCATTTTTTTAAATTTTCTATTCATTTGTCTGTAAGAAAGCCCCGGGAAAAATTACAGAGAAATATATGGGAAACCTAAAGCAAGCCTGTGGAGAAATTTAAGCACAGGTACGCACCAAATTTTTTTTCGTACAATCCTTTGTTTTGTAGCTTTAGTGTACAAGTCACATTTTTTCAGAACAGCCGTTTTACGGAAATTATTCGACATTAGATTCTCGTACAACCGCTGTAATTTCTCACACATTTGCCTACTCCGCCTGAGATGGCGTCGAAAACCGTGACAAGGTCTTATATTGGAAGCCAACTGAATACACTCTTAATCACAGACAAAAATAAATCACTACGCCGTACTTACTATTTTTTGTTATACGAATACATTTTATAAGAATATCGAGGCTATAATTAAGCGAAATTTTAAGAATATGATAAGAATAAACCCAAGGCTGAGATTTGGAAAAGCAAGGGTATAATGTTTTGTGTTAAAAAAACTGTAAATACAATACAATTACATGTTTTTGACTTAACCGTATGAAATTATCCCTTTCTCTAGAATAGAAGCCACAAAAACCAGGTAACCTGTATTAACTGCAATTTATTATTATACCTTAATACATTCTAAAACGGAAAAGTCATAATCTGCAATTTAAGAATAAATAAATACAAAAATATTTTCAGTATAAAAATCGACAGAAAAATAAGAATATTCAGCCTGTGCTGGAAACTGACAACATTCTTATAAAAAGAAAAGAGCGTAGGCGAAATACCAGAGGCGCGACCAACTTACATGCAATGTACAATGAAAAACTGAAAGGCTGATCGCAAAATACAAGGATGATACAAACTCAAGTTAATGCTTTCCAGAATCCGCAACTTTTCTTCGTCCTGCATACTTACCGCACGGTTCTAATGTCAAAGCTGTGGATTGGCATTATACAAAAGTACAATTTAAAAAAAAAAAAAAGACTAAAATAAGGTTTTTAAAGCCTCAGTTTTGCGAAACGTCCCCAACGACGAAGAGCGATCGCGATAAGTGGTGATTGTCTCCGCAGGCTTTTATTGATGGTGTTAGCTGTTTATTAGCTGTTTATCAGTTGAACTGAGTGGGCGACACATAATTACAGACAGACAGTAATAATTCCACTACTACTGTACCTCCTTAGCATGAAGTGTACACGTGCAGTTTCTACAAGAAGTGTAGAATCAGACGGTCGGGCACATGACTATGGAATGACTTCCTTTTTTTCTTCTCGCTATGTTTCTAATCGTAGTCGGTAGTCGGATAACAATAAAACTTATTTTCGAGGACAATCTGCACGTGCTTATAATATTATAAGCTAAGTACTTATATTAGTCTCTCCTAGAAAAACCCTTGTTATATTAATTAGTTTCCTTTCCCGTAATCGTCCACAGACAATTCAAACACGAAAGCGAGAAAAATGTAAGAACTTTCTAGCAGAACACTGAAAGGAAAAGATGTTTTTGCCACGACGTGTTGGACAGCACACGTGTTCTTGAACGTTCTTGGGGTTTATCACGCTTTCGTTCCCCACATGCGGTCGGATAATCAGTGCACGTGGAGTTTATAAGTGTTTGAAGGCGTGATGAAGGCGTATTGCAGGCGTTGCCTACAGTCTACAATTTTTCACGCAAACTTTCAAGTAACTAAGATACAATCAACTCTTACGGACACCCCCTCTAAGACGAACCGTCAACGGACAATGAAAAGTTCCTTATGTAGTGAAAAATACCCCAAAACGGAAATGTAGGTCACGTTCTGGGGAAGGAAAGGGTACTGCCGCGCGTTCCACCACCTCCTAGAACGTGACCGCTCGGCTCGCGATAAATATTTTTCCTATTCCATCCCGTTCTTAGCCTTTTCCCCCACTGCGGAACCTGGTCCCAGGCTATCCATCTTAGAGAGGAGTTCACTGTAATGTAAAAGGACTACCGTGTGGCACGACTCTTGCGAGGTTCATTTTTGCGGATTGGCGATTTTTCGTGTTTTGCAGGAACTAATTATTGCGATTAGGACAGATTGGTCTTATTTGCTGGGAATTACTTTTTGCGATTTTCAGAAAGTCCCGAACAAATCATTGATGATATTTTCGTTTTTATTGAGTGCATGGATAGAAGTAATATTTTCAAGCGACAATACTGTGTGTGTCGCCCGATGTCTTACTGAGTATTAAAAACAGATTACTTTTCTCTGTCATTCGATTACAAACACGAACAGACACGATTTCTTAGCAATGCATTTTTTGCCAAAAAAAAAAAGTCGAATTCAAGATAGAGAATATTTACTTTGCAGTAAATTTTTGCTGGAAAAAAGTTTGCGGGGATATTTTTTTGCGGGAATTTATTTTTACGGGACGCTGGAAAAATCACAAAAATTAAAACCCGCCAAAATATCGTGCCACACGGTAGCCTCCGTATCCATCCATCCATATTCGTCTCAACCTGCGATCAGGCGTTTCTTTTAAAGGAGAGGGCATGATCTCAGGCTATATCCACCGGTCTCTACTCGCTCCTTAACGCCAGGGACGCTTCTCGAAACGTCTCTAGCTACGAGGAGCTTGCAAGGAGAAGCTTCTAAAAAGCATTTTTGGCTGTTTGTCTATTATTTTACCTTGGAGAGGTCAGTGAGTTTGACCTGTGCGGAAAGGGGCGTTCCTGGATGAATTAATCAGGGTCAAAAATAAATCTACTACGCCGTACGTACTAACCTTTTCTCTTATAAGAATATATTTTATAAACATATCGACGCTGAAATTTGCGAAAATTTAAGAATATTTTAAGAATAAACCCCAGGCTGAGATTTTGAAAAGGATATACGATATTGTTTTGTTTGTTGAACAGTACAATTATACCTTTTTAACTCATTCCTTTCTCTACTCGACATACAAAACTGAACTAACCAAGCTTAGCCAACAAAACGAAAAAACGGCTGCACTAACTATAATTGATACCCCAATATATTCTGGAACGGAAATGTCATGAGCTATATCATTTAAGAATAATTACAGGAATATTTTCAGCCTAACATCGGCAGAAGGAATATTCTGAATATTCAGCCTGGGCCAGAAAAACACTGAAAAATTAGAGTGTACGCATGTTGAGAAATGAATGTGTTCCTTTTTCGAAAAAAAAAAACGAATAAACTGATAACTTAAAAGTGACGAAGAAACAAACAAACAAACAAAGACTGTAGGCATTTTATCAAGCAAGACAAGACCGCTTATATATATGATAAGAGGATATAAGGACAGTCGATCGAATCACGAAGTTGTCACGAGTTTGATTTAGTCTTAAAATATAGTAATAACTGACTGATACTGATCCTGAAAAATTTTTTTCCTCAGAGGGGCGAAGGAAAAGTTTCTTGTACTCATAATGCTGGGTAGCCAACAGCCACTGTTAGACTAGTGTCATATGCTGTTGGTTTTTCTAGTATTAACTAAGGTTTTTTTTTGTCAATACGCAGTTAATGTTTTCATGAAGCCCTTTGACCATCGGAAAGGTCAAAAACACAGTTTTGACAGACAAGTAGTTCACGAGACCACAATTAAAAGTGAACAAATGTTTTTAACGGAAGTGTATTCAAGGTTTTAGAGATCTAAAATTAAACAACTTCTTAAATAAAGGTTTTAATTTTGACATTTATAAAAATAACTCTCCTTCTTCTGGCATCGTACGTGGACATGGACACTATAAGTCAGTCTTGGAAAGAAAATCGAGCCTGTGTTTCAAGATTAGCACTAAAAGCAGAAGACCTGAGAGTCAGGGCCGTAGCCAGACTTCTGAACAAGACGAGGCAAGTTTCGAGCAAAGGCGCGAGCCGCTAGGTGGGTCTGGGAGCATGCCCCCCCCCCCCCCCCTAGAAAATTTTGAAATCTAGAGGCTCAGAAATGCTTTTGTAAGTATTTTGCGTGGCATTTTTCTTCAAAAAAAAAAATGCCAAAATCAAGACGAGGCAACTGCCTCGTCTTGCCTCATACTAGCTATGGCCCTGAGAGTTACAGAAGCAAATACATTCAGGAGCATAAATTTTAACTAAATATGGGCGCATGAAAGAACGGGGCTACGCATGCCAGAGAAATAAACACTGTGCGACTGGGAATAACCGGCAAGGGTAAACACAATCAAAAGGATATCAATCCAGGCTCCTCATCACTCTTATGAAACGATTTACAACGCCTTAAAGGTAAACACAGTTTTCTATTTAGCAAAATGACTTTGGACTTTTGATGCCTACACGAGGTGGTTCCTTATAGAGGAGGGAGCGCGCATTGACTATACAGTGTGGCACGAAATTTTTGCCGGTTCTAATTTTTGCAAATTTTGCAATTTTTCAGCAATCCGCAAAAATAAGTTCCTGCAAACTGAATAAAAATTCCCGCAAACATTTTTCCTCTAAAAGTGTACTCTAACTTAAATTCGCTACACAAAAATACAGACGTCCTTACAGAAATCGTGTCTGTTTAATTACAACTTGCCTCCTTGCGCCGTTCAGAAACAAACCGGTATACAATGAGTTACTGGTTTTACTTAGGGTGCCCCCAGTTAACAAAAACGGAAACTATCAATGTTGGGTTCTGGAAACTTTCTGAAAATCGCAAAAATTAATTCCCAGCAAGAAAAACCAATCTGTCCTAATCGCAAAAGTTAGTTCCCACAAAACGCAAAAAATTCAGCCGATCCGCAAAAATATACTCCCGCAAAATTTCGCGCCACGCGCGGTGCTTTGTACTCACGAGAGAAAGTGATTTCATTTTCTCTTGCTATTGAGCATTTTCACAATGCCCACATGACACTTTGTTTTCCCCCATCACCCAAAAAAGGTATCGTGGAAATTCAGTTTCTCTTTGGAAACCTTTCGACGCTGTAAAACCGCCAGGTGAAATTGGAAACAAAAGATGCGCAAAATTTTTTCAGAGGGCCTATAAGCAAGGTTAATGAAATGGTAAATAGGCTCCTGAATAGTGTTAAGGGTTAAAAACTGAGTATGGTGATTAGGGTTATTTTTAAAACCACTGAAAATAGTGATTAGGACTAAGGAATGACTACAGTGATTAGGATTAAGCGGTGAGAGAGTGCCGTAGGGTTAAGCATTGACTTGAAATTGTTAGCTGCCACGACTGAGAATCAAGAGTTAACTGGTTAGCTTTCAGTTTATACTTCGGTTTAGAGCAAGAGAGACATTCTCTCTTGGTTTAGAGTTGTCACTATCAGTGATCTGTGAACAAACTGAATTACATTGAACTTGCCAGCAAACCGTCCGCCATGGTTTAGCAGTATGGGCAGTGCCCTGGATCGACTTGTTTATGATCACCCTTTAATTGTTCTCAATTCAGTTAAATTAAAGCCTCTCTTTAAAAAGAGACTTCAGTTTCTACGGAGAGGTAAACTCAGTTTGGACAAAGGAAGCAAGTCAGACAATAACACTTGGACACTTTCCTATTAACATTGTCGGATTTTCAGGCCTCAAGCCAATTTCAATACTAACACTGGAGCTCAGTGGTTGATTCCCAGATTACTGAACATGCGGCACCTAATACGTGGATTCTCTGGCTCTGAATGTAGTCTGAATGTCTTCTCACCGTCTATGTCAGGGGCTATTAAACGGTTTCTACCCATCAGACGAGGCCGTATTGATATTTCTTAAAACCTTTGTATCATTTTAACCTTTTCCTAAGCTGTCTTTTTCCGGCCATTACTCTGGTTAGTGTTGCGGAGAGACGGTAGCACTTACTTAGTCTTAATTAGTCGCTTCTACTCAAGACCACAGACCAGGGCCGCCTATTGTTTAAAAACTTTTATATTATTTTAATTTCTAAACTCTCTTTTCCCATCATTCCTCCAGTTACTGTGCATGTTGCAAAGAGAATAACACTAGTCGGGGCCAAATTTCTACAATATTTTTTTTCTTTTCTCAAATCCTACTCTCAGGCCTGTCACCAAAACACTACTTAGTCACGACACAGAACAGTGCTAAGAGAGGGTATTCCCGATTGAATTGTTGGATAGGTTTTTCCCTATTTCTAGGAAAACCACGCTTTGTTTTAAATTTACCAAAGGCAAGGGTATTCCCCTTAAATTGAACTTTGCTTCCGCTTATCTGTTGGCCATACAGTCTTTCCAGGCGTCTTTCTGCATTAGAATAAGATGATGCAAGGAGCAGGGTAATTCGAGCTTTGCGAAAGTGGGCATCGACTTTCATCGGAAAATCTTCGAGTATTATCCCTGAGACATGTATAAAGTTTCATTTTAAGAGATTCCCTATTAAAGTCCACACAATTTTGGCAGGACGCTGTTTTTCTTGTTCCATAAAAGGATCGCTAAAATCTACGCCTGTTATTGTTTGTTCCTTAAAAGGCTTGGGTGTTTGCTGACAAAGAACCTATAAGATGGCTTTGACGTCAACCTCTATTTTTAAACCGCATTTGGCGATTTGACCAATCAGAATTTGACATTCGAGAACCAAGATGGTGTCGGAACCTTAGGGATGAAAACTCGAAAGCGGGCAAGCTAGCACGGAGTTTCTTCTCATTGTTGGTTTGAGACCTTAGCTTTCCCTAACCTTGTTCAACACAGCTTTCAAATGAGTGAGTCTGGAGTAGATCTCGACTTTGACCTTCTCAGTCCGGACGACTTCGATTCGCAAGACGAAGGAGAGATATTTTACAAGTTAAAGTCGAAGCCACCGAGGTAAGAATTTCATGGTTGTTTTATTTTGTTCATTTTATGCATTTAAGTCGTCCCTGGGGGTTTTACTGTATGCTTGTATAAATTGTGGAGCCTTTCTCCTAATGTCTTTCGTTTTAAACTCGATAGAGGATTGATTTCCATGCAGCGACATGCAGAGCACATTTTGTACCTTGTTCATCATCATCACTTCCTTACATAATGTCATGAGCTCGAATTGCTCACTTGTACATGGCATGGTTTCACATTTTAATAAATGACGAAAGGGCATGCGGTTTTAAAGAACTCAATCGAAACAATTCAAAAAAATTCATTTAGTTTATTGAGGATGCTCATTTTTGCGAACGTAATAAGCGTGAAGGAGTGTGTCGCGACGCCATCTGAGCTTCATCATGCACTTCGGTTTGAGCGCTCGTCAATGACGGAAAGTGAATATTTTTTGGATGATATCTAATACTGAATGGTACCAGCGTAGGTCGGATATCCGTTTAGTTTTCATTTTACTTGTCCGGGCACACAATGTTGTTTGGAAAAACATGATACATTAATATTATTAAGCTAAAGCTTACGCTCAATTGATCCACTAAGTAAACCCTTTATTCTGCCTTCTTTTGCTTGGGCAACCTTGTACCATCCACCTGATATTTGCTATGTACTTTGTCGATATGTCTTATCTTAGCGGGCGTACATTTATGCAGTGTCAAGTAATATTAGATTGTTATTTTCCTATTTGTCAAATAAGCTTATAGTATGTAGTCGGAGAAGTGCAAGGTATAAGTTACTATTAGTTTCGTATTATTTCAAAGATTCCTTATCTTTTGTTGTTAGCTTCGCAAAATACACCTCAATCCCAAAATTACACAAGTCAATATTACTTTCGAACTTTAACGATTCACCACCTTTCGCTGATAGAGTCGAAGTTGTTGGGATTATTGTCGCAAAACGGGAAACTGTTATCTCTTAAATCAATAGATGTAGATTTCCCAGGTTTCGATTTCAGTTTTCCGAGGAAGTGTTTTGTAGCTTTCTTGGCCATCCTGCTTTGTATTTTATGAAAACAAATTTTAAAACGCCTTAATCTCTAGGTGGACGTGTTGATTTTAAACTGGTTTTTAACGAAACAGGCACTGATTGTCTTGAAAATTCTAGCACGTGCCTTTGTTTTGGTTAATTGAGCTCACCAGGGACAAGGCATTTAAATGAAATAGCCAAGCCGTTATTGTTAAGAACATTCATGTGATCTTCATGTGGAATATATTAAAGTGAAAAGCGTCTATGAAAAGAGATAGAAGATGGTGTGCTTGTAAAATATTCTAATTTTTTCTTAACAAAATGAAGGTAAATTAGTAGATTTCATATTTGTTCTCTTGTAAAGATTAAGATTCGCTGGTGAGAAAGTGGCAGAGCTAGAGACTAGCTCAAGTCTTTGGAGTTAACTGTTTCCAAAATAGAACCCAATGGGATGCCCATTAATCCATGGCCTGACCTAGAAATTATTTAGTTGTTACTATTTAATAGTTTTCTCTACTGTTCTTGATTGCAATGCTTAGAATGTTTTGTCCTTTCTACCAAGTCAAACAACTAAGATAAGACACTATTTATTGATTTAAGAATGCCCATAGCAACAAATCAACGCTATTGCCTGATGAAGACCTGGGGAACGGAAGCGACAATCATGAGACAAATGATAAACAAAACCCTTTATGCCCATAGCAGTAGTTTTCAGAAATTATAGTTGTGGAAGACAGGAGAGAATTCCATAAAAAAAATATTCCAGATAAAGTTTGAATGTTTACCTTTGAAATTGTGGTTACTGATGAATGTCAAAAAAAGTATGGAAGTTTGTATAATTCAGTCAACTATTATATGGGGATGAGTTTAATTGACAGAGCCACATTCCTTTTCTTACCAATACCAAAGTAGTAGCAGTATCGTCAATGCTTTTGTAGCCTGTTAGATAAATATGGCCAGAGTGAAATTAGTATAATCAACAATGAATTAAAATACAGTAACTTGTACGAGAGATTGCAATAATTATTTTTATACCCCCAAATGAACGGAACACAACACACAGCATATGTGAATTTTAAATTGCTCTTACAGTATATGGCTGGAGAGAATGGTTAGTTATTGAGCCAGTTACTCTGAGTAATGAAATTTATCTTTTAGCAAAACATTTATTATGTTATAAATGAGACCAAGAGTGGTTGTTAGTTGCCCATCAGTATGTGCTCCTGATTATCATTGTTGTTGTTTGAGCTGTAAATGATCAGGATAGAGCATTTAACATCCCAAGTAGTATTTCTAAACATTCTTTTCAACGAAGCGCCATGCATTCTAATGAAATGACTTGCTCTTGGAACGAGAAGTCTAAGTTCATTCTGTCTCTGGTACTTGCCAAAAACACCAAAGATCTTGTTGCTTTTTCGCTAAATACTCATACCCAGGTTAATGGGTTGAGTTTAGGTTGCATTCTCCTGACGTCAAACACAACAACAAAGGTGTGCTACAGAAGAGCCAGCAATACTTGTCACAAATCGTTGAAACAGACACTGTTTCTGTCAAATTTTCTAGAAAAATCCTGAGATTTTTACTTCACACTGTTTTCCCCCCTGAAATGTGCCTTCTCCCTCCCCAATGTTGAGCCACATGTATTTGGAAGCACTGAGACCACTGTGATACCCAAATCAACATTGGGGAAGGGGAAACAGACACAAGTGTTTCAAGATTTTTGATGAGTATTGCAGGTCCTGGTGACTCGCTTTTGTCTTCATGCAATAAGGAAGCCTCAGTTCTTGCCAAAATAACGAAACACAGGGCACTCAATTTTATAACTTCAAAGCCTTAGCCGGGCTTGCTACAATTTTCCTGAAAACAATGCCTTGAATAATCACACCATTTCCCATTAAACTATTTAAGGCTTACTTTATTTAGGTAAATAGGTATGTATTGTATGTTTGTTCAACCCATTTTCTCCCAGATGTCATTTTTGCTGAAAAAAATAAGTTGTTTTGAACTAGTCTAGCTGTCAGAACTGACAAACTACTGTTTACAAGAGGAGGACTACCAGTATTCTTAAAAGTTTCTGATGCTAAATTTCTGCTTTTATAGTTTGAGAATGTGCAGGCGACAGATTTTTCATGCTCTGTGGACAAAATGTTTTATTCACTGCGCCCTCAGTTGCTACTCTCTTTTCTTCCTGCTTTTTTTGCTTCCTTTCCCAGTTTTCTTTTTCCTTGTTGGACATTCACCATTCTTCATTTTGATGGGAAAGGGTTTTGCAATAAAGTGAGGCTTTTGAAATTATTTTGAAGGAAGTAAAGGTGCATAGTGGAACAAGAGTTTCCTTGAAATTTCCCGTTTAACAGCATGCAACGAACGTACATGTACACTCCTGTAGTGCCCCATAGCCAGTGGCTGGTGAATGTTGCTATCAGGCTAGTGAATTCTTTTCTTAACTTGCCCGAGAGGCAAGTGACATTTTTTGGGGAAATCAAATTACAGAAGAACTGTAATTAATTCTGCTCATCAAAGTCTTCTTTGGGTTATTTGAATTATTTTTGGACTTGTGCGTGCAAGCTACGACTTGCCCAAATGGCAAGCTGTTTAAGTTACATGATATCTTGTGTTTTTTTCTCTGGACTGTTTGTAACATAATCATGCTCCTTTTGGTATAAGTAGGCATCATATTTTCATTAAAAGTGATGATTTCACAAGCCCTACAAGGGATGTGGTTCTATGGGGGTGGCTGTGGGCGGACCTTGAGGTACGACTCTTTTTAGGACTGCTGTACAGTATCTGTTTTGCTCATAATAAGTGTGTTCCAGTGCATGGCATAGTGTTTGATTGTAGGATATTATTCTTAAAGTGAAAGAATCAGTAATGTTGTTGAGCTGAAGGTGTAGAGAAACTGGTGCAAAAAGTTATTTTTTAAGACAGTTCTGTTAGCTGATTCCAGGGTTCATTATTTTCAATAGTTCCGCCTTGTGTTTCTTTATTTGTGTACTATATATCTAATTTTTTGAAAAGATGAAGTTGAATTTGACAGAAGTGAAATGAATTGTAACTTTCCTTCTGGTTTAAAAGTATATCAAATCATCTTAAAGCATGAAATTTTTAATATCATTATGTTATGCTTGATTTCATGGTCCAGTGAAGCTATCTGAGTGTTTGAAGTGTGAGGCCACGTTTCTCTTATTTTAATATCTCCTTGTGTCAGAGCTAATTTAGGAATGTCCATGAAAGGAAGTGATTATGTGAGGGGATTCCTTTATGTTGCATGAAGCCCTACCCTGAACTTTAAACCTATAATTTCAAATGATTTTACCATTAAACAACATGCATAGGAAGGGGTGTGATTTAGGATTTTCACTCCTCTTGCACATGGTCAAATACAAAGATTTGTGTTAACAAGGAGTGGGCTATCATTGTATACAGAGATGTGTTTGTTGTGTCAATGGCCTTTTATGGAGTGTTAGAAAGAGTGTTGTGTTACTAAAGGAAGTGGTTTAATTAATTCCTTTAACCTTTACCCCTAGGCCTGGTCTGATCTTTTGTGATGTCACTGTGGCTATTCTCAAATTATCATATTGTCAATTAATAAAGTCATGGCATGTCCATGTGAATTCATTTGCAACAACAACCTTTCCAAGTAGCAGGAACCTCCACAATATTATCCCATTTTCTACTTAGAGTTATTTTACTGTTTATTTGTCTTCACTGAAGTGAATCATGTCTACAGATTTTGCTGTGCGGTACCCTGGGTATTATCCTCATATAAAACATCCACTAAAATGGATTCTAACTTATTCCAATTCTCGTAAAAACAGCCAGGATTTATCAGCTCTTGGTGTGCTGCTAAATCGTGTTGACCCAATCAAGAAAATGTCCACTCCAATAACAAGAACCAACTTCAAGCAACAGCTACAACGTCAGCAACTTGAACAGCAAGATCAGTTGTTTCAGACACAGAAACCGAGCCAGCCTGATTTTTCCCAAAGCCAGAGCATCGCTGTTCCAAGGACGTCCTCTCCAACAACAGTTCCTCCAGATGTTCCTTCAAGTGTGCTGCAGGTATGATTCATTTAAATTGCCACTTGTTTTCCGATATTTGGTTTGAGTTGTTCATCAGCTTGCTTGTGTGAGAAGCATAACTGCAGACTATATTACAAGACAGCAAAATGTGGTTAAGAAAACTCGTGGATGGATCATGTCTTGATAGCTAGCCCCAGAAATACATAGCGATGTGGAGGGAAATGTTCTTACACGTATTTTTCAATATCATGAAGTTTGTACTTGATTTGCCTTTTTTAGTATTTGTTTTATAGGGGAGTTTGCATTTATTACCTGGTTCATGATATACAGAAATTTTGGCAGATTATGAAGTGCAACTTGCATACCTGATAATATTATAAATTAACCTTATAGGAGTGATATTTGAAAGCACAGAATATAATAGCTACAAACCAGCTTGAATTCTAGCATCGTATCTGGAGTTGAAATACATATGATTTATTTTTACAGAAAGTTGGAATTTTTTGGGGGGGGCATTTTGCTTTATACATGCATGTGCATGAAACCTAGATGTTTTGCAAAGATCTACAAAGAACTTGTCAATGAAAACAATAATATTGCCTTTATAATATAGTCATGCATTTGATATCAAAAAGACTCTCTCAATTAGTCATAGGATGCTTTCTTATTCTGGTTTGTTTTTGTTATTTTTCTCAGTTTTTATATTCCTAGAGCCGTTCATGTTGATTATGTAATATTTTTAAGAATTTGCTTGCTTGTAGAATTAGCAACAAGCAAAGGCAAATAAGGAAAAAGATACTCTCTCGGGAAATAACTCTATCACATTGAAGTCACTTGCCTTCCTAATTATTCACTGCTTCACACAGTGAACATGTGAAACTGCAGTGGTCATGTTCAAAGTTTGTGGTGGAGATATTTTGATCCTTTGTTTGATGTGTTGACAGATCATGGTGTCATGTTCTCATATTCACATTTTTTATGATTGTGTTGGAGTCCCAGGGGAACAGATATGATATCTCTTTTCTTCCAAACATAGCAGCATAAGATTGACCTTTCTTAGATAGATAGATCATTTTTCACCAATTGTCTCTTCTTCTAATAGACTATCTTTGTCCATGTTTGGTCAAGTGGCTACGATGTTGTTATTAAGAGGTGTGCATTAAAACTATTTATTTCCAATGCCTGATTACAAAGCTAGGTTAGGAGTCCATGAGAAGAATAATTACTCTCAGAGACAATTTTTGAGCCAAAATATATTTTTTCTACACCTTTTCTAGAACAAAGAGAATTTATTGAAAATGGTATGTGACAAGGAAATAGGTTAATCAAACTTGCCACAAAGTAGCTCTGGTTTCCTGTTAGATAACAGCTTTAAATTATTTTCTTCAGGTCAAAACCCAGCTAGAAAATCCAACTCGCTACTTCATCCAGCAAAAACAGAAAAGGCAACTCAAAGAATATCTCAAAGCACAAGGCTCGCCATCCACCGCTGGAGATTTAGCTATTGCCGTGACCAGTGCAAATCAACCGACATTGAATGCTATAAACCAGCAGGCTGTGGCAGCTCTAGCAACAAGTCATTTAATGGGTCAGCCTGAGAGTCCTATGGCTGTCATGAGTCCTGATGGGAATCAGGCCCCCTCCGACGTGAGTATTCAACTTGAATCATCTTTTCCAGGAGTTTCCAAGAGCATAATTGTAGAAAAATCTCTCATTTTATTGTGCAAGTTGTGAAAGAGAGATTGTAAAACAGAGAAGATTATTTTTTTTGCAGAGGTTTTATGTGATGTGATTGATCACCCCTCAAATTTTTTCCCCACACATTCAAAAGTGAGAACTGCATGCACATCACATGTGTCCATCCGTAATTGACTGCCCAGGGAATTCAACACGGAATTCAAAGAGTTCGTGACAGCACATGTCATGCAAATCAATAAAGTTTTTGTCTTCCTTTCTTTCTTATTTGATCTGATCACACCCGATTATTATACTAGATATTTAGGGTCACTTGTAATTACCTTGAGTGAACTTCAATTCATTGAAAAAGGACTTAACCACTAGAGAGGTGATGTGATTTGATAATAATTCAGCTCATCAGTGTTCTTAAGGCCTTGTTTTGGATTTTTTGTTGGCTTCATCTGTCGTTTCATACATTCTTCTACATTGTAGTCTGTGGGAATCAGTACATGTAGTTGATCAGATTTGACTGTTAGCAAGTGTTTTAACAAGTGAATCACTTTTTAGGATGTCCTGTGTGTAGTTTGTAATAACTTATTGCTTGTTATATTTTATAGTTTGACAACATTGTGGATGATATTATAAGGTTTGTGAAGTAATCTGTTAATGTGATTCTTTTAATTTTATATGTTATGTTATTTAAGCAAGTCAGTTGTTCTTTATGCACCTCTAAGCTTTTACCCATTTCTTTCCCCTTGGCAAGCTTTGTGAGGACTTTATCAAAATTTTAATGTACATGCCAAGAAGCTATCAATTGGTGCAAACTGCTTGTGGTTCTGTTTGCTTTGCTGTATGTTTATAAAAGCAAAAAGGTTACATAAAATTTAGCCTTTAAACCTCTGAATCAGTGTGTATGCACAGCTGAATTCTCCACATTTTTCTCAGTGCATTTCATATGGCACTGATGAGGAGAATTTGTTTTACAGTCAGTTTAACCTTGGAGATTGGTTTAGTTTTTTCTCATGATCTTTTTGGTTGATTAAACAGCGATATATTAAGGAGAAATTAGATGCTTGTCACTGTCAAGGGTTAATAGGTTAAGATATTAAATTCTAACCTTGATTTCCAGTCATTAATGAATCAGATGACAGTGTGACTTGATGTCACTATAGTCATGACAAGGTCATATGATAGTGGTAAACATTATTTTGTAACTGTGCCCTTAATTTCTTAGTTCATTTTAATCACACATCTCTGAGGTTCAAGCTGATGTTCTTACTTTCTCTTCTTAGCCTTGAGTCAAATCCTATTGACGACGGACTTCCTTGGGAAACTGCATTAACTCTTGGCTCTGTAAGTTAACAGTACTTGCTGTAGTTTAGTTTTAACTAATCCTGTCTTTAAGTTATCTGTCTTTGGTTTCTAAAAATTTACAAATATTACCATATATAGAACCAAAGGGGAAGTTTTTCTAAAAGTTAAACCAAAGATTAAATTGTGCCTCAACATGATTAGAACTTTTTGTCGGTAATATCATTTTGGGGCATATCCATTTCTGAATGTAGAATGTCCTGGCACTTTGATTGTATGATAACTTCACCAGGCATTTTGTGGCTTAGAATGTCACTAAAGTTAACATTGTTTTGGCTAAGTTTTGCACCTAAAAATGAGAAATGATTTGACTGTCATGTAGCTGCTAAAACAAGACAGTCACAGTTTGAAACCTGTGTCAGATGCATCTAATATTCTAGAGAAATATGTACATAATTATATGTAGATTGAAGTAGGAGAAGAAACTGAAAGAGAATTGATTAAACTAGAAAAAACACTATAATCACCATCTCTGTATTCACTTCCGTTGATCCAGAGAAGGAATGATGACTCTAGGAATGTATGTGGTTGTGCTAAATTTACTGTACATATATTTTGTTAATCCCAAAATTAAGGATTTCCCCTGGTGGGAAATAATTATGAGTTTGGACATCAGACTTTCAACCCAAGGTTTGTAACCCAATCTTGATTTCCTGTTGTTGGGCGGGACACTTTACGCCTCCGCTGTTATTGTCAGGGAGAGGTTGTTAGGCAATATTATTTATGACATGTTCATAGTTACATAACTGGTCTGTGCATGTGAAAGGGCATATCTTTTCGTGAGTTTTTGCTTTGTCTGTCTGACCAAAGTTCATTTCTTCCAAGGTTCCACAAGTTCCAACAAACAATATGTTCGATTTGTATAATGGTCTCGGGATGGCTCCTTTGGTAAGTAAAATTATTGTTTTCCTTCAATTCATTAGTTATCGTAAAATCACATGAAATTATTCCCTAATTTCACTTGCCACCATTTGATTACACATACTAATCTGAGTTCCAGGTAATCCTATAATATACATTCAAGTTCCTTGCATGTACAGTCTACATGTACTTTTCTTTGAGCATGAACCCCTTTTTTAGTTGCCTTGATTTTGTTCAATGATGAAAGATATTACTTGGTTACTGGAGCATTAGAGACCTTAAGATTCAAGGACGAGGACGACTATTAGAATGAGATTTGACAAAAAATATTTTTCATGTATCCCGGAATGCTTCATTAACTGATTTTTTTCTTAACCAGAAAAATTGGCACTGGTTTTATGTATCTCCCAATCGTAAAATGATAAATCTTCTAACATTTGATTACTTGCTTCAGCCACTGAGACATTCCCACCAAAACTCTTAGTAGAATGGCGAAGGCTATCACATTTTCCCGCCAAGATGACACTGGTTCGTGTTTGCACACTTCTTAAGTGTAGTATTGAGAAAATCTCGTACTTGCGGTCGTCCATGTCTTAAAGTCTTAAGATCTCTAATGACACCAATACTTACTACTACTTGAAAGTCCAACAGAATTGACAAATTTTGATGTGGTCATGCTGAAATAATTGTCAGTAGAAAAGGACAGGTGGAAAAAAAACTTAAAAAATTTTGCCGTCATTTACAAGTTACATGTATTTTAGTGTTTTTGAGTAAAGTCTCTCAAAGCCCTTTGATTATAGCTGCCTACTCCTTAGAGAAGATATTCGTACTAATTTTCATGGGCATCAGTGAGTTGACATTACTTTTCGTAGCTTAATTAGCAATGTACACAAAAAGAGCAAGAATTATCATGATTCTTCTTCTTGGAGACTCTCATTGTGAACAATTTATTTTTGGTTTTAATGACAGCTTCAAGCTCCACCACCTTCAACCAGTTGTCCAGCTGTCATAAAACAGGAACCCCAGGGTAAGTGATGAAATTAAACTTACTGGCCTTTAGTGGAAGAACTAAAACAAGACATAGACTCAAGGCTCTTTTTTGGCACTGAATGTACTCAGTAGTCCTTAAAAAATGCGAAATGTGTCCCTGAAAGTCCTTGAAAAGTCCTTGAATTTTTTTGTTCAAACGTACAAACCTTGTATTTGTTTGATGTGAAGCTGTGATTTTGCCGATTATAACTAATCTCACAAGTTCCATGGTGAATAAGGACACTTATTGGCATTAAAAACAAAATGAACTAGAAAACTTGACACAGCCCCTTTAAACCAAATGAGGCTCTTACTCGGTTGAAAACCTGCGAAACTCACGAACGATGTAAAACAATTAATACAAAGAAGCCACTGTGAAGTCAACACAACAGGGCCAAGGAAAATAATAGCTAGAAAACAAAGAAAAACTTCACAGGTTTTTACACTGAGGATGACCCCCAAATGAAGCATAATCATAGCTGAATCAGTTGGCTGTTTAAAAGTGAAATGTATTGCTGACGAGTCAAACTCATGACTGCCCTGAAAAATCCAGCCAGCGTTCAGGTAGCCTGCATCGCAGATGTAATGTAACCCCGGTTAGTAATGTCTGCGAAGCAGTGCTGAGATCATTTTTCTGGGTCCCTAAAGGACTCAATGAATTACCGAAAATGCATTTCCAATTTCATTTCAACGAGATTGGCAAATCGACAATGGCTGTTTTAACAGGCCAGTCATGGTGCTTACCCAAATCATGGCCCAGAACACAGGGTTTTCATTAAAAATTTTAGTAGCAGAGAAAGGTGCTGAAAGAGGCTCCATGTCTGAATAAAAATATGGCCTTAGGCTATGAAATGTTAGCCCAAGAATTCTACATAGTAAACAGAGAATTCTCTGATCTCCAGTGCCTAATGAACACCCTGAAAACAAAGATTTTGGTGCTATTTCGCTGACAGTGTAACCAGAGTTTAGTCAGGAGGTGAGACTTGAACTTGGGGCCTTTGGATTGCAAGTCCACCATGCACCCTGATTGCTTAACCACTCTGCCTCAAATTTTCATAGTGATACAGTGGTTATTTCACTGCTTTTAATGTACATTTGTTGTCTGTAAGACCTCATTTTTTTCTAAAACAAGTGTTATTCTGTTTATTTTCCAGAATTGTTGGAGCATCAATTTGCCAAAGACCGACAGAAGAAAGATAATCACAATATGAGTAAGTGTCCTATCTAACCTTTCAACTCTCATACCCCTTTTCCACATCATTCACCTCACATTTCTTAGTCCAGTAACTATGGAAATAGGCCACTTTCATGATGACATCAGTAAACTATAACTACCAGGAAGAATTAAGTTTGTCGCTTGCGTCCTTATTGAAATTTATCAATCCCACTGAGATTTATAAAGCAATAGCCCTGATTTGCACGTGAAAACAATGAACTGAAAGATTCTGGTACATGAGTTGTAGTCAAATCATTATCATGCAAATGTTCTAGTTTGTATTTGACAAACCAAGATACAGTTGAATCTTTTTAACTGAGATATCCAAGGGTATTATGGAGGTTCATTTTGTAGAGGAATGTGTAAGGCATATGCTTCTTCCATTCTTAGGACCACAATATTCTGATCACCCTAAGAGAAAGGACCAAGTCTTTCGAGAAAGTAAACAAACAAACAACAAACCCTTGCTACTTTTGTTCACCCTTTTTTATCTGTTGTAATAGACTCTAATGCTTGATATCTTTTCTTGTCGTAGTTGAAAGAAGGAGAAGATTTAACATAAATGACAGAATTAAAGAATTAGGCACCCTTCTTCCTCGACAAGACTCGTAAGTATAAAGTTCCCGTTTTTTGAAGTTTTTACACCCCTTCTTTGTTTTCAAAATTGACCTGTTTTTGTGCGGAAAATATATAAAGTTAATGATGTCCTAATTTTTGTTGTAGTGATGTACGTCAAAACAAAGGAACAATTTTAAAGGCATCAGTAGATTACATTAGGCGGTTGAAAAAGGAGCAAGATCGTATAAGACAGTTGGAAGAGGAAAAACGAAATAGCGAGGAACTCAACAGAAGACTTTTACTACGGGTTCAAGTAAGTTAATGACATAAAATAATGTATTTTCTATCAAATCAGTTTTTACAGCCTCATTTAAACCTTTTCTTTTGCGAGGGAAAATCTGAAATCATGTTTATTTATTTGTTTTGCTTTGGACTCTAGAATTCGTACAGAAACTTAAAATTTAGTACAGTATGGCCTAATAATTTATGCTTTGATAATAACTGTGATTGGCACACAAAAAAGTCACCTTTTGCTTAAAAGTGCCTTACATGTATGTGCCGAAAACAAATAATCAAACAAAAGTTAATTTTTTCTTTTTGTAAAGCATTTAAAAACAAGTGCCATATTGAGTTTTGTGTTGTTTTGTTAAGTACAATGTAATTGTTTAAATAGCACCATGTAAAAGTAATGCAGAATAAGGATAAAAAACAGCTGAGGTTAACTTTTTTGTTTTGTTTTGTTTATTTCCCCAGGAACTTGAGATGCATGCTCGTGCTCATGGAATTCCTACAACACCTTTAACATCAGACACGACAACAGCGCTATTGTCATCAATTCTCTCTGCGAAACCAACTGCCGAGGCTCTCAAAATAAAGCAAGAACCTGTAGAAAGCAGTGTTTGTCGACCAACATCATGTAGCCAAGAGAGCCAAGAGGCGATGGACGACTATTCAATACAATCGTCAAGTAACCCTAGCCCAAGCTCCAGCACCATGGATGATGACATGACGGACTGAGCTGCAGCGATATTTCTTAATCAATGCTTCGTTGCTCATGGAAGCCTTCCTTGGGCACAAATTTTCGTTTGGGCCCTAGAGTTGGTTTTGGTAACCTGTTAGATTGAGCCCAATGGATTGGTTCATAATGGTCCAGATTTGACTTGGAGGTGTTTCATTGTTCAAGCAGCAGAGACAGTGCTCGCGAGTGTGAATCTTCAGGGGCGTAGTGCGTTGAGGTGGCAACAAGTTTCAGAAGCTGTAAGAGGAAATTCAGTCTGACATTGTGCGAGCAGCAAACATAATGTAGACTAACATTGTTATACTTGTAGAGAGGGAGATTTGGGGTCCTTCGACATGTACGGGCACAACAGAAACAGAAGAGTCAAAGAATAAAGTCTTTTGGGAGACTTCTGTTATTTTGTTCGTTTGTTAATGTAATCTGTGTGCCAGTACCTGTGGTAGGACCCGAGATTTATAGCATGCAAAGAAAAATAACATAAAAAAGTAATATAAGCTTGTTGAGTTTTAATCAACACTGCTTCTTAACTGACATGATGTGGGAATTGTGTGAATGGAGATGGGAATAGGACCTGTTTTCACCAACCGGCGTTGACTTACAGCACAACAGCAACTCATAGAACTGTGTTAAATTTTTTGATAATAATTGTTAATTATTCAGGATCATAACATGGCAAATGCTTCGCATACATAACGAAATATGATAGACTGTCATTATCTATGAAGTTCAGCAGAGAAAAATGCCCTTCTGGTCTTCAGGAATTTCCGGTTTCCTTGATCAGGGCTGTCATTAGGAGCCAGGAACCTGTAATTTTGTGTGGCTGTTTGGAATGTGAGCTTGGCTACTTGACATGTTCACAGCAGACAAGGGTATCAAACCCAGGCTACTTTATTTGTGACAGCCCTGGTCAACTGATCGTTATTTTGTAAACCAGCACACACACTACTCTTAGATAGGTGTGTAAAACTCTTTTAAGGTCATATTGGTTTGTGTACTTGTTTGTGTTCATATTAATTTTGTTATGTTAAATTATTATTCTCCTTTACCTATCACAGCTTCACTGCAACATTTTTAAAGGAAAATAATAATTCAACTTTAAGGATATTTCCAATTGGATGTAATCACAACACAGTCTCAGTGTTTCAAAGGTTTGTCTTGTCAGCTTATGATCCTGAAGGTAACAAATATTCACTGTTATTACTTACAGAGAGAAAGGTAAACTGACAAATTACAGCTCTGCCTAAGAAAGACAATGTGCTTAAAGATTAATAAATTTTAAAAAGAGTATCTTTTAATATCATTTTTATAATTATTTCATTACAAAACGATAAGTATAGCTATTAGGAGTGCATATTAGAGGTAATTTTGTGTGATGTGCAGTAGCTACGGTTAAAATAGTAATATTATCGAGTCATCTTTTTTTAACCTTACGTGCATTTACAATGTCACAAATAAACGCTTATTGTATTTGACCTTGATTTGTTGTATCAGTTTATTGATCGATGAAGGGGTATTTTTTCTAACATTGGCAAGTTATCTTTTTGTGTCCAGTTCTCTTCTCAAAAAGGAGAGCCAGAGCATCCTTGAGAGCTTGGTGGCAGGCTCAAATATACAGAACCCCCTTTATACAATTACATGTAGAGAATATGGGTAAGGAAGAAGCACCCCGCCCACATTCGTGGTGAACCTTTTTTTATTTTAAAAGGCAAAGGTCTTGGCTACTTGGACAATCACCTTTTTGAGGTAATGAAATTATGTCTCGGTTTTGCAAAGAGATGAATATCACAAGTAGGTTGAGTTTGATGGTCCGGGTGAACGTAGTCCTGAATAGGACTGTTGTAGTCACTGTCAACAACAACAGTCCTATTCAGGACTACGTTCACCCGGACCATCAAACTCAACCTACTTTTGAAATGACTCCTGGGTTCAAACCTTTCACAGATGAATATCATTTTACCTAACTTAGACTACCAGTAGTCCCCCATTTTTTCCTCCAGGATAGTAGAGCGAGTGAAACGCGAGAGCGCGTGAAAATCACCCCACGCGAGAAAAGGCGACAGGCGGCGGGGAGAGAAAAAATTTTTCTCTCTCCCGCCGCGTGTCGCCTTTTTTTGCGCGCGCGTGGCGTGATTTTCACGCGTTTCCGCTCGCTCTACTATCCCTGAGAAAAAATTGGGGACTACTCGTAGTCTAACCTAACTTGAAGAGGCAATTACCCTGGGTACCAGAGGGTTTTTCTCGCGTGCGACGAGTAGCTTAAACGGCGCATGAAAAGCCTCTAGCACCCAGGGTAAGAGGCAATCTATCCGCAAGAGCTTTTTTTGTCGTGTGGGTGCGCAACATTTTTTTCCAGGCATCTCGGGTTACATGACTGTGTTTTGATTTTTCCCCACTCCACCGGACCCCCTGTAACAATAATAATGGTCCGTCCCTAAACAAAGGGGCCAATTTTATGAAACTTTGACAAGTGAAGCTGTTGTTTTAGAGTCGGAAAACAATAGCTACATTCGTAAATTACACTTGTAAAAGTTTAAATTAAATTTAGTCCAGAAAAGACTGAGTACATCAAGCAGGGTGGGGAAGGTGAGGCGGAAGTTGCTGAAATAAGGAACTGAGAACCGGTAACGAGCACAGGAAACGGGAAAATTAAAAAACATGGGAACAACATTGATCATTCCCCGTTCCCTATTTCTCATTCCTGATTTTCCATTTCCCCATTTCCCGTTACTCCTTTTCCGTTGTTCTGTCAGTTGTCTTTTTCACAGGCAGGTGCGTATAGCTGCTTTTAATAAGTTATTAAGCCCGGGCTTAACAGGAATTTGAGGCAAAATGAGCGCGGGATATCACGTGTTCATAAAACAATTTAGATCACATTATTTTTCTTCTCGATCGAACTAAGATTGGCAATTAGGAGTCTGCTGTTGGCAACACCATTTGCTGCCCGCAAAGGGCAGCTAACTCCTTTCGTTCTGATTCTCCCCCTAAATTTCCTGTAGCTATTACGTTTTCGTTAAAGTCTCACAGCAACTGCCAGGCACCACTGATCAGAAAGTCGATCTCACTCCCTCTGTTTCATTTCCTGTCTTCTCTTGGGTTTCAAGAAACGTTTACAGAGACGTTTGAGAAGTCTAGATCATACACTACCATGAGGAGGCTAAAAGAGTACATACGATCTTAGCCTGAGAAAACAGCCAACAGTTGGCGACGCCACCATTGGTTTCCCAGCCAAATGACGTGTGAGAAACGAGCGCAGAAATTCCATACTGATGACGCGTCACTACTCAGATCTGGGTAGTGTTTCTGATTGGTCGTGCCGCGTGGGAAATTTGATTCAACCAATCAGAAGCACTACCCAGATCTGGGAAGTGACGCGTCATCAGTATGAAAGTTCTGCGCTCGTTTCTCAAACGTCATTTGGCAGGGAAACCTGTGATAGCGTCGCCAAATGTCGGCTGTTTTCTCAGGCTAATACGATCTACAATGCTAACAGATCAGTTGTTATCTTTGGCCCTCTTGCACGAAGATAGAAAGATGTCCCCCTGCCTGCGAAAGACTTATCAGAGATTTTCGAACAAAAAGCCAAGCAACCTTGCCTTATTTTTATTGACTTTAAGTATTTAAGTAATTAACACTAGCTCTCAGAAAGATTCGACTTGAAACTTGAGACCCGGCCCCCATCTTCAGCCTCTTCCCAAATAAGATACCATATGATTCTTTTCAGCATGATCTTCTGGCTATTTTACCTTTAACTGGAAGGGAGTCACGATGCCATATTTCATCCTGCCAATATAAGCTCTCGACCTGAGGAGTTGGGAATTAAAGGGAACATAGAGTGGTTTTCGTTTGAGTGTCGTAAAACCAAAACCAAAGTAATTACTCTGGCCAATCACATAGGACACAGACAATACATTGAACCAATCAAAACTCGAAGTAATTACATGTGGCTGACGCAAAGCGCGGGAAAATGCATGCGAGCGCGTCACAATTGGCTTTGGTTTTACTTCTGATTGGATGAAAAGGTGGCGCGAATCTTTTAAGCCAATCGTATCGTGTAGAAAGTGCAAAACCAATTACTTTTCGACACTCAAATGAAAACCGCTCTAAAGTGGCGCAGATGGGTCTGAGGCGAATTCCTCAAGGTCTAACGGACTGGTTTCAGTCCTACCGCATCTTTTGTTACTGCAAGTAAAATTTGAATCTGAAGCCGCGTTGAGAAAACTGCTAGAACCTCTATCGTCTCCTTCCCACTACGGGGCCACTAGAGCTTGCATCCGATTTAATCAATCTATTGGTATAACTTGACTTCAATGATTTAAGTGAAATAGATTAATTTCACGAGAGACTGATCACTTGCGTTCTTAATCAGTTGGGAAGGCAAACAGCACAGTCTTGTCGCTTCCGACTCGGTTTCAGTACTCAACGAGCTCATGCGGACAGTTGCCCATGGCAGGAGTGTACTGGATTCTCTGTATGTTCGTACATAACATATCCCTCGGGGCAGTCAAGTCTCTACCCGTATGTTCCCTTTATGTTAATGTCATACTTTCTGGGAACACAAACGTTTTCTCCACGCGGCGTTCCGTATGTTAGGACGACATTATTCGGATTATCAGGTCTAATAAGCACTGCATTAGTAGAATTTATGGAGGGATCTTCGTCGAAGTAATTAAACGGCCGAAGGAAAAATCTTGCCGTGTTTGCAGCCGACGCAGTGTTCGGAACATCTTCGGAAGTCGGTATTTGAATCGAACCAATAGTGAGCCAAGCGACGAGATCCTCTTCGACTATTCCCTCGTTTTGGACCGTGTCAAAACTTGGGAAATTGACAATTGGTTTGGTGGGACTGTTCTGATTGTAGAGAGAACTGCTTTTTCGCTCGGATGCCCTGTATCTTGTAATAACGAGTGGGTACATAGACCATAGTGCCATTTGTGTGATGTAATCATTTACTGGTAAAACCTGTTTCACTGCTGACTCTGGTTGGATTAGATATCCTTTCTTGGACCCAAACTTGTTTTCATCGCTGCTGTAAACGTTGTAAAAGGTGGGCTTGTCAAAATCGATTTTCGTGAACTTTGCATCGTCCTCATTTCCATTTAGTTCTCTCCGAAAAACTTTTAAAATTCTTCTTTCCCTTGGGAGCCAAGCGTTTTCTTTGTCTTCCGTAGCAATCGTTATGGTTTCGAAAGAATTCCTTCTGTCGGAAATGTCAAGATCTACTTTGTAATGAAAGATATGATCATGAAGATTTCCAGTTAGTTTGCTGTAAACGTTTTGTCCATACAAGTCATCATTGTTAAATCTGTCGTTGTCAGTTAACAAATAGCCGCTGGGCGTTGCCTTCACTTCTACAACACCATTCTGATAAAACAAGAAGTCAAAGATGCCATCATAATTTTCAATGGTAGTGATGGTGCGAACCACGAGTACATTGGTAGGCAGGCCTCCGTAAAATTTGTATCCCTTCTTCTCCTGAGTACCGCCCTTTTCAAAGTGACGCCTTAGCGGAAGGCCGCTGTCCTGTTCAAAGACGCACAACGCATTCTTGACGACTTTAGGTTTGTCCGTGTCGACAAAATAAATTGCGTCGAAGAATTTGGACGTTTCTGGACAGTCAATTCCACCAATCAGCTCAACAGACCTCGCTCCCATTGTCCAACCGCCATATACAAAATTGGCAGCCATGAAGTACGGAGAGTAGCCAGAATAAAATGATATTGCCTCTTGTAAGCTGAGCTCATAAATGATTCTTCGGCCACTGAATCGAATATCAAAAAGTTGGGGACCAGAAACCGAGTCGATCCGAAAATAAAAGCTCCAGCCCATGTATTTGATGTAGCTATCCCTGGCACTGAATCTCTTTCCGTCTGGCTCAAACATTCGTGGGGCGCGCATGGGTTTCTGGGGCTGGGGGATTCCACGGCGTTGCAAAGAGGAAAACAATGGCTGTTCGCCCTGGTAAACTGTCTGCGGAGCGGGGATATTCGATTTCTGAATGTTGTCCTTATCGTATTGAGATACAAGGGTATCGACCGTGTCAAATGACATACCGTGATAGTAAACTTTTTTGATATTCCATTTGGAGACGTCTGCACCTGCAAAATCTATGTATAGCTGAAAATCAACTGGATGTAGGTATGTTCCTTCAACTAAGCCTTCGCGGGTAAACTGGAGCCAAGTCGTGCGTTCATAGCTTGTTTTTCCAAATGGAGTTTGTGGTCGAAACCTTAAACGTGTGTTTGTGCAGTTATGGTAGCAATACCCATCATAGCTCTCATTCAGAAGTCTAAAGGCCTTTTCTGTTGCATTGTACACAATCTTCTGAATGGCCTTCTCTTGCACCATATCATAAGGTCTCACATTAAAATCAAGCGCGTCTCCATGTTTTGAGTATGTCATTTCCGCAGTGTCGTTTGGCCAGCTGATAATGTATTCTTGAACATTAGGAGGGTTTGCGGAACCTTGAAAAACAACAACAAGCGCTTTTCTTGGTGGCTTCCGATCGCTGTCGCTATCTAGATATCTAAGAACTTCATCTTTGTCGGGAAGGTGTCGTTGGATTAGATATATGTAGTTGTCATTCACCAAAGCTTTGTCCATGGTCTTCAGCTTGAGCGAAGATTGTTGAAGCAAAAAATCCCTTGCGGCGACAAGTTCTTCGCTCGAGAGGTCATTGAAAATGGCTTGCGACTTCGGAAGTTCTCCGTCCTCCAGAAGGCCATCTGCGCAGTCGTGTTGTTCTTGCTTGCCTGGGTATTTATCTTTGTACTGGGCAAAATCTACTGCTACCACAATCAAGGCAATGAGCAGCCCTAAACAGAACAGCGATAATATAGTAACGGCGATTTGCCATTTGATAGGCACTACGTTTGTTTTTGCGCCCATGACGATCGACGAAAGAATTAAACTGTTCGGATATTTTGTTACTACCTAATCACGCTTCTGATAAGCACGCGAAAAGATGGTGTTGTGGGCAAATCACGTTATTGCAACCTCTGGGTGCGTATATACAATACACCAAGTACGTTTTTTTGAATTGAGTTGCGGGTTTACTCCTGGCGAAAATCACGTTCATTCAATGTATAAATATTCATGTTATTGTGGCGTGGCACCTTCTCAGTTCAGCTGTCATTCTGTGAATAAAAATTCTCTACAAAGTATTTTTGTGAATTAAATGTTCCAAGGCAACGTACGTGGCGAGGCTTTCTGTGCACAGTTAAGGTGGCGAAATTAAAAATCGAAAGAAAACGGAAATTAACAGCATTATGAGCCGACCATAAGGTACACTTATCTCGTCTGTTTATGCAAGAAGAAAAAATGGAAGAAAAGGAAAATATAGTCTTTTATGCAAATCGACGCATTTACTGTCGACCCCATCTTGATTTAACCGTATTATAGACTCATACAAGGATTCTCAAAAGAGGTTGTAGTTGATTTTTTGAGTTGTTTTACTTTTTTCAGTGACCAAACGATGATAAAATACGCGATAATTTTATATCTGGACGAAGCAAGAACAGTTTTTGTCCGCCCGGAGGTTTGGTGGATAGAATATTTATGAATGATATGTTTATTGACGGTCGGGAGTTTCTCAGTAAATTGCGGTCTTCTCAGTCATATCCACAAAATTAATACTCGGATACTGTGACCACTTAAAATGGTATATTAAGCTTAATTATTAAGCCGTACAGTTGAAGCTAGAGTCAGGATTTTTGAAAGATGTTTTTCTATTGATTTCAGAAAGAAAATAAAACATATATTGCTTCTAACGGTGGTGCGTCAATGTTATTTTTATTCTTAATTTGAATCTGAATATGTAAACATTTCTGTCAACGGATAATGAAAGGACATAAATTCAACAAACTATAGTGACAGCTTTTTCGTGGTTTTGACAAACTATTACCTCTGGCCAAATCGCTAATGAACAAAGAGAAACGGTGGAAACAAATCTCACAGTTTACTTGACCAAGTTATATGTCCGTTCGATTTAGTAGCAGGACGTTTTGCACAGGGCTTTGATATTCTAATAAAACACGTGTTATTTTTAGGTAAGCTAACAAAAGACTGTGTCGGGTTTTGTTCCACTTCTTATTCAGAGTGACAGTTATCTGCAATTTTGCAGTCACGTCTTAAACTGGCAATTTAAATTAGAAATAAATTAGCCGACGTTTCTGTGATAAACCTTGGCGCAAAATCTACCTACCGTCGGGCAGTTTAACTCCTTTTGTTTTCAATATAGCAAAATGAAAAAAACAAAAAACACAAAAACACAAAAAAAGAATACTACTTGGACGCTTTGCTTTTTAACTTCAGCTTTACATGAATAATTAATAATGATAAGGTTTGTTTTGAAGAGACGTTCAAGATAGTAACTTAAAAGTAATGATAAAATGAACAAACTGTGTAAGGCTAGGAAACTACTAAGTTAAAATCCAATTAAAATCAAGCAGACATCTTTACAAAGCATTTCTTAACCCTCTCAGAATTAACACATGGGCCGTTGTAAGGTAGGCCCTGTTCTTCAAGTAATACGTGAGGCGAGAAGATCCTGTAGGGGACGCTAGGGATACCATTCTAGAGCCTCAAATCCCTCTCTTAAACAGTGCATCATGTTGGATCGGTGTTGAACACTGAGATACCCAAATCTAAGAGAGAATGAACTGATTCTCTCTTTATTTCTCATTCTCTCTTGCCAAATCTTACTTAAACTCGGTTCAGACGACGCTCAGCACTCATGTGCCGAACCTAACTGATAATTAAGAACAGCAAAAGAGCGGCGTCTGAATCAATTTGGTACGGCGGGAGCCGTTTAGTTTGGTGCGGTTCGACATAGTCTGTCGAAATTTTGTCGAACTTATAACTTAGGCTCGACACACTGTGCGCTGTCTGAATCAGATGTCGTGCCAGTGTCGCTCCAAAGTTAGCCTGCGAGCAAGCTCTCCTATTTGGGTAAGCGAAGTGAGCCTCTTGAGAACGCGCGAGCGAGGGGCCTTTCCCCTGCCCCTCGCGGCTTCGCCGCTCGCTCGCGCGTTCTCACGAGACTCCCAGCATCACCTCAAACAAGGATGCAATAAATAAAGAGTGATAAAATGAGAGAGTTAAAAAGGTAACACCGGAAGAACACATACGCTATAATTACAATTTCCTCCCCAGGGTCTTCTCGTTTTCCACTATATCGCCGCCATATTGGAATTCGAGAAGACCCTGGAGACAAGTTGCTTAACTATTACTTTTATACGAACGAGCAAGAGCTTTTTCTCTTAAAACATGAAAACGGCATATCCCAGTTGGTCAACTATCCCTAGGAGCTTCAGGTATAACACAAGTTTAATATTAACATATGGCGAAACCAATTCTTCCCTAAATTAATAAAATGACAAGTTCCTCGCAGTCTTACTCGGATTAAGCTTCATCAAATTCCCGTCTGCCAAGACATCTGCGTCAGCATCTAGTCATCAGGGTACTCTGAAAGGTGGGGCTCATATCTTTAATAACCATGTCGGTAAAAGGGACAGGTCCCAGAACAGTGCCCTAAGGTACGCCTAGATTGATAGGGAGGAATGGAACTATGACACTCCGACTCATATCATTAGCTGACAGTCTCTCAGTAAAGAATCGAAAACCCAATTAATTAATAGGCACTTTCTTAAGTTAATCAGTGAATATGCTTTGGAAAACTGCGGTTAAAAGCCTTCGAGAAGTCAATAGAAAAACTTTCTAACAAAGTTGGCACTGCGATCAAGCTATCGCAGCCAAGAGATCAGTCTCAGCGTCTCAGTTTAACAATCGTTTTTATAGGGAGTGAGACTCATAGTTTGCATAAATAAAACAAGAAACAGGTTTCAGCTCATTCGAACTCCAGGACTTTAAATGGTCATTAACTGATATCTGTCTAAGTTGGCCCAAAGGAGAAATACCGTAAAATTCCGAAAATAAGCCCCGGGGCTCATATTTTTCAAAGGCCCTTTTTGAGGGGCTTATTTTTGGAGGGGCTTATATTCGGAGGGGCTTATCTACGGTGGGAAATTTCAATTCAAACTCGATTGGGCTAGCCTTATAGTTGGAAGTAAATTTACCATTTTTTCTTTGTTTTACGTTGTATTTGAGGGCAATTTTCCAAGTACAAGCCCCTGGGGGGGCTTATATTTGGAGGGGCGATTAACGGAGGGTTTTTCGCGTTACCGGTTTGGGGGGCTTATATTTGGAGGGGTTTATACATGGAGGGGCTTATTTTCGGAATTTTACGGTATTCGTCATCATGAGCAGGGGCGTAGCCAGGATTTTTCAAAGGGGGGGTCACAGACAGGGACACCATCCGGGGATCGCCGACTATATATGGTTTATACCGCTGCTCTCCCTCGTGTATCAGCGGGCTCAGTCGTATTAACGCGGCATGAAGGCCCATACTAACTAAAGACAAGAGCCGTTGACGAAAATACTTTACTAAAAAACAAATTTTAAAAAAGTGGGCTTTTCAACAATGGCTTTTACGGCCAAGATATTGTCATGGCGTTTTCGCCACCTGAATATTGTAGGTTGTTTGCTCAAAAGAAGGCCTACCAAGGGGGGGTCACGGGCACCCCAAGACCCCCCCCCCCCCCCCCACCCCTAGCTACGCCCCTGATGAGAATAGCCCGCCCATTTGCAGTCTTCCAAATCTTGGGTACTCGCTGTGTAGGAAAAGAAATACTGAAAATATGTGTTATCACGGGTAAGTCATCATGGGTCATTTTCACTTGCGATAATGCTTTAAAGACAGATGTATCACAAATCACAAGAACGTTATGATGTTCCATAATTTCCAACCGGTAGGCTTCACATAATTCCCCTAGCCTTGAACTGACGTCTGAGTAAAAAGAGTTAAACACCGACTTAACTACCCTGGATACCATGCAGAGACTTTTCATGCACAGTCAGTCTAGTTTTGGCCATAGCCGGTCGTAGCTTCGGCCTTCGGCCGATCCCGTAGAATCGCCACTCGCGAAAATAACCTCTGGTACGCAGGGTACAAGTAAACTGACGCAAAAAGTGTATAGGGTGATACTAAACCTTACATCAAATCGACTTTAAAAAAAGAAGCGATATTACAAGAATTCTCCCAACTATCGTTTAAACTATCCTTTTTAACAGGGCGAATCTCGTACCAACATCTCGCTCTGCACACGACGGGCTTACAAAATCGAGAGCTGGCGTATGCGCTAGAACTTTGGGGACTGTGATCTGCTTTGCGCCCGATAGTCCACTTTGCCATTAATGAGATACATGTATCCAGAAGACTCGTTTAAAAGTGAATTTGAAAATTTGGATAAGCCCTTTTACCCCAATTTGCCTATCATTGTGCATGACTTTCCTTTTTCAAAAATTAGTTTTGTTTTAATAGACTTCATAAAGATTTTATTTGACAAACATGTTCTTTAATAAATAGCCTTCATTGTTTTCATCAAAGCTGACTGCCAAAAAGTCGGGAATAATATATTTCAGTGAAAAAGTCCTTTTGACTGGCACCAACTGTGCAAACAAAGTTAAACAAACTACCACGAACCGATCAAGCTACCCGTAGGTTGATCCCGTTCACAACATAAAAGCTCAAAACAAAAAAAAGCAATTAATGTCTTCAACAGTGTGCGTTTAAATCTGATAAAACACAGCCGAGGTTTTAGCCTCGGAATCTAATTTCCTGAACCAGATAATCCTTATATTATTCAAAGAACATTTTGAAACCTGATAAAACTAAACTAAACTAGCTAACCTTTACCTCTTTAAAAGATGGGAGCTTGCAGAAAGAGATGGTGTTTTTAGCTTAGAAATGAGATTCAGTGGTTTAATCCGGATCAAACTTGAACAATTTAATTAAGCGCACAATTTTAAATTAAAAAATATTATAACGCTTCTCTCACTGGGAAAAAGCCCTGGGGACGAGGTTGACTGATTCTTAAAACATGTTGGTTTGCGTGCCATGTAGTTTATTTTCGAAGAATAATACTGCTAATTGCTATTTGGTCATAAAACAGTTTTTTTATTTCTAATGACGTCAATTGAAGATAAGGGAGACGTTCAGAATAAGAAGTACGACAGTTTGTTTGTTCTGTTCATTAAACTCACTTTTTAAAAGCAGAATAGTTTAATTTTTTGCAGATTCTACATATTCATTTCAATAGGTTTTCAGTCTTCTTGATAAGTCAACAAAAAATGAGTTCTCTGTTATTTCACCTTCGTAGCTATAATGTTATGATGAAAGAGTAGGAATAAAAAAGTCCAAGTTATTACAGCGCTAAATCGTCCTCCTGAAAAGCTACTTGAAATCGCTATCTATCTTGCCAGCTTAACAGGTTTTGCAAGCGTTTGAAATTTTAATAGTATCGCCCTTGGTTGGGAAAGCGGGCGTTGGCCGGTTACTCAACAAGAGTGAAAGTAGACTTGGGACGAATGTCCTTTCGGTCGGACCTGCGTTTTGTCCATTATAACTAGTACGCTCTTTCCTCCCAAGTCATCTTCATCTAAAACTTCGCTGGTAGGTTTATTGTAGCTGTTACAGTCTGATCATTCCCCTAAAAATTCTCATAGCTCTCTTATTTATCTTGAAGCTCGGTGATTTGTGGTCGTTTAAAGGGTTGAAACAATCACATTGTCATTGTCAATAGTTGTTGTCAGTCACTGATAGGCTAACTCAGCCGGATTGGTTGATGAGAATTGTTATGAATTAAGCAGATGTGACGACCTCTAGGAATACTAACAAATAATGGCTAGGCTTGAAATTATATCCTCAGCCGGGTATTTACTTGTTCTTTTTGTGCAGCAACTAGCTTAAGACCATGTTATTACTTTTGCTCCAATTTATCCTTCCTTAATCATTAATCAGGAAAAAAAATTGATACTCCAGAAGAACCATTTTAAACGTTGAAAATAAATTATAATAATTTTATCCAAGCACGTCTAGTTGGTTAGTTACCGCATTTTAAAATGTCTACGAAAGCTTTTCGCAATTTTCTATTTCTCATACCGTACACGAATGGCCCCACAACGCTGTCCAGAAAGATTAAGTAAATTCCTGCCATTCGAAGATTCCTTGGGGGGTAACAGCCAGATGCATCCATACTGTCCATGATAAAACATGGAAGCCAACAGCAACAAAAAACTAGGACAATCAGAGATACGGTCCTGGTTATGTGAATCTCGTCGCCGCGTAGCTCTCGTGTCTGTTGCGGCTTGTTTTGTACCTCTTTTGTAATGTTTTTTCTAAAGCACACGGTCGAAAAATGAGTCTCTTTATTCTTTTCTTCTGTTTTGGTAGTGCCTGCCTCGTTTTTCGCTTCAACAATATTAGACTCTTCCGGCCTTTGGGAAACGTAGATAAATCTCGGCGAGATCGACCCAGTCGGATTTCCACTCAAACATGACTGCCAGGCCTGTAGTTTTGGAAAAGCTAGGACATTTACAGCCTCTGTTCGACATTTATTTGAGCTAATAACTTTGTCATTCCCTAGGGTCTCATTCTTTAATTTTCTGCTCTTGACAGCAATTCTTCTACGGTGAGCTTTCACTACGTGAGCAATTTTGATGTTACAAAATACCACAATGATTATGTCTAGTAGCATGAAGGTATTGGCCGCGTATTTAAAAGAGTTACTGGTATTGTCGCTGTGGCATAGAGCTGTGCGAGGATTAAAGCTGAAACGACCCCAACCAAACAGTGGCGGGGTACAGCAGATTATGCACAAAATCCATATACCAGCGATTATTTTTACCACAAGCTTCTTGTTAAATTTCTCGTGGTATCTGCCAGGATAGCAAATTAATATGTAGCGATTTAAACTGATTGCTGTTAGAGTGAAAAGAGTAATAGCAAATAATAGATAGTTCAGGTACCCGTGAATTTCACAAAATGTCTTGCTAAAAGTCCATTTTCCTTTTATCAGCGTCCAGATAAAAACGGGGAGAACTGCACCAGCAAGGAGAAAATTTCCCACGGATAAATTGAGGACAAACAAGTTGGGTGTCGTCCGCAGTTGTGTTTTCTTATACATGACTGCCATCATTAAAAAGTTTCCTAGTGCAGCCAACACGAGGATAACAAACGCAAATCCTACTTCAAGAATAACTTGTAGTAATGATCTGTTTTCCAGTTTCTGAAAAGAGCTTGCTGATTTGACCACTGCTTTCTCCGTGAAGTTCATGTCGTCCGATCATATATCGCTCAGTCATCAGAGGTACTGATTGATTCTTTCTAAAGTCATCATCAGTATGATTTTTGACTTTCCAATTAAAATCTTGTGATATTACACAAGAGCCTGTAGCTGGGCAAATCTTTTGTCCTTCACAGCCGTGACGAAAACGCTATCTCCCTCTCGAGAAAACACGCATCGCGAAGTTGACAAACAGGTCCGTGGTCATCAATATTCAAACTCGCTAATGAAAAATAAAGTGGGATTCCAAAATACGGCTTTATTTCTATTTGAACAATCGCAGCAGGTGAAAGTCGGCTTTTATAATCCTCTTTCCTCAGTTAACTTTATGAAATAAATGGAAAGTAGTATACTCTGTCAAAAACGTTGCCTTACTTCAGATTCAGATGGTTTTTTGGAATACAGTTGTATTAGAGACTTTGAGCTACCGTGGTTAGAACAATAAAACTTTACGTAAAAACACAAATAGCCAAGGCTTAAATGTTCATTTAGTTATGGAGGCTATTCACTGAGACAGGGTATTTTAGCAGAAATAATTATATTTCGTTTTCAAGAGAATATTTTGAAGCCCCCCGCTCTTTGATCACTTCTCTAAACTCGCAAACATACGAGAAAAATTGGTGCTATAAATGGACAGTTTCGTGCATTATTTTTGTAATTTACTCCAAAACCTCTTATGAAATCTAAAGTGGGCGAACAATCCAAAAATATATTGAATTATAAAATGTTGTTAATGAGAGTGTGTAATGCGTAAAATATTTCTCCAGTTAAGACCAAAATCTGTTATGGACTTGTTCCTATTAATGTACAGTGAGAAAGTCTGCGCAGTCCTGCATCCGTAAAATTGCTGTAAGGGATTTTCTTTGTCATCAGCAATGACGCAAACGGCTCACTTTATCACCTACGCGTCAGTTTAGTCTCCGGCTATACGTCGCTGCGTTTATTGCCATTTCCAATTTTGTCTCTACTTTTCGGTATATTCGAATTCAATCTTTGGCGGAGAGGCAGAAAGGAAGGCGTATTTTAGCCTTAATATTTCTACACGCCAGTTCATTTTAATACTACGAGCGCTATCAGTAAATTATTCCATAACCAACTTCAAAGGCTATATTTGAACTAACTTGAGTTACCATACAATAGTGTTAATGATTACCTCTCCATCTGTATATTACAGCGCAAAATTGTAAGAAGTTAATTCCAATTGCAATTGATTAAATTTGTTGCTTTATAGGTTTCTTTTTTTTTTTGTTTTTACTGAAAAGCAGCCAAAAAAGTGATAACTTTCGTGGAAAAAAAGCCACCTCAGTGGATAACTCTATTGATATCGGGGTCTTTGTAGGACGGACAACACGTAAACTATATGGTTTCTGTTGTTGCCTTTCATTGGAAACATTATTTGAAATCTTAGATATAACATCGGTCGTTTATTTACTATTAAGTTAAAACTCTTTAACATCACAAAAATTGGATGTTAAATACTCGCCTTTAAAAATCACGAAATTTAAATACAGACTGTCGAAAACTAAGTTTCCTGTCTCCATTCATCGATTATTATCACGATCATTACCAGGGGGGATACTCCGCATATGAAAGTGGTGGGGATGCTCGTCGTCTCGCTTAGGGGTGTAAATTTCAGATTTTGGTCTCATTTAGGGTGCTCTGGGCAAAACGCCATCATACTTAGCCGTGAAGGTCTCGTTTAGGGTTGCACGCGAAAAAATATAAAAATATATATTTGATATGTGTATTTTTAATTCGTCTTATTTACTCCATTCATATAACCCAAGTTTTCTCATTTGTCTGTGTTTCAACATGGTCTCTTTTAGGGATCAAAAAAAGCTTGGGCCACGCCTAGATCGGTCTCCTTTAGGGGCTTAATTCAAAATTTCCGATGAGCGTCCCCACCCCTTTCATATGCGAATTCCCCCCCCGGATCATTACTCTTGAGATAAAAAACTTTTGGGTTATTGTTCCAATCCTTCCACTCGATGACGCACGAAATTTATATCAGTTTGAAGATTAGAAAGAGACGATCAATCATTCTATTCACCTCACCTTCTCTAGCTAAGGACAAATAACTCCAGTTCAGTTTATAAAGCTCTCTGAAGATCCTTTCCTCAGGGGCACCCAATGACTGTTTTCTGTAAAATGTGGCTGTCCGAAGAAGCAAAAATTGCCTAGAATTTTCTAGAGTTTGAGGAAGGCTAAAAATTTCTAGATGACCGTTTCATTCATGTACAATTTCAGAAGTTTATCTTTTTAAATTCTCTACCACTTTCTAAAGTTTAATTTTTCTCATTTCACTCCCCACGCTAAGGCTATTTTTGGTAGTGAAAGAAAACCTAACATTTTCGGATTCGAAAATGCGGTGGACAGAGAAATCAGAAAAATTCTTACTTTCTTAAAGCCTTAAAATGCATCTAAAATTTTCGGGAAAATTATACTGAAGCCCTTGTAATTTCGCAAATACTCGAGTTGCCACAGGATGTCCGAACAGATACAAATTTTATAGCGCCGCTTAGATTGTATTCAAACAGGAGCCGATTCAAAAAAGTAATAGGTTTTTAATTAGATTGGCAAAACAACAACTTTGCACGCATTTTGTACATATTATTTGCGTCACTGCACAACTACGACGTGGAGGTGCCTAATTTCACGTTTTGTGGAGGACGTGAACAAAGACAACGACTTTCTTTTTCTTTTCCCGAACTTTGAGACAGTCTTTCAGAAATCAACTCCAGAAAAATTTACCAGCATTTGACGAATTGAAGGACATTGAATAAGCGCGATTAAGTTTGAAGCAGCGCGAATTCAATTTTTAAGTGAAGTCAGTTTCGTTTGTTGCTTCTTATGATCAGAAAATGAGCAATCTGGTCTCAAGACTCGTTAAACCCTCGGGAAACGGAGCGGCGCAAATAGCCCTGGGCGCGCGGTTGATTACATGCCGATGATAGACTAACGCCTACGATATGATCCCATAACATTTCTTGCCTGCAAACAATCTCTTTACCACCGATTCAAGAGAGCTTACTCGCATACTAACCTCTGGTCTTATTTGCTATTTTTCACGCTGACTATGAGACGGTCTCTTCACAACTATAAACAGCATCTCTATTGAGGCTTTACCTTTAAAAGCGATTGTCGGAAGAACAGAACTCTTTGCATTTTAATTACTATTTTCTCAGTGAATAATTAAGTACTGAAAGCACACGGGAATGAGTGTCTGTGACCGCAGTTATCTTTTCAAATTTTCCTTTAAGGTACAAAGGGCAACGTTTAACCCTACATTTGCACTTCTTGAGCAAGAATTGATTTAAAAGAACTCACATCCAAAGTTCAAGTGACGTCACTCTCGTCTCAAGAGTCTGAACCAATGGCGAGTTTTTTCCCCCTAAGCCGTAAGTAAGAAATAACCGTGCAAGCAAACTGTCTCATTAAGCAAGAATTAAATGCGTTTGAACTGTTTCTTGCCTAGCATCGCCTTTAGGTTTACTAACACTTTGCTACGAGAAAACGGTAAACTCGCTTGAAAGGTGCTGAATGAAACAGTCCCACTTGTGACCACAAAGCGATGCCAGGAACATTTTGGACATTTTTACATGATTTTATTTTGATCAGACTACAAAGTATTTGATTTGACTGATAATACTAAAACTGATCATTTCCACAACTTCCAACAATTGGAAAGCAACACTTTCAAAAATTAAAAAAACACTGCTAAGTGTGCACGTGCTGTCGAGACATACAAAACGAGTCGTCAGAGGCCTTAAATAGGCATGATGTGATAAAGCTCACATGACACAAAATAGCGTGAGTTCATTTAGATAGCGTGACTTACGTTTTGCTCGCGTGACTCATTATTTCCTCCCTAGTTTCCTCCATCCATGACATGGCGCGAAAGTTACAGTCATTCCGTATCGTTTTACTAAAACTACAGGTAATGTTTTCGCTATCTTATAAGCACTATAGTCTTGATTACATAGATCACAAACGTGTGTCCTCGTAAATAAATCCTTCGTTTTTCATGCCGGTGACTTCTTGATGAGTCTTGTTACATGGACAAACTTTGTTCTTGACAGTTAGTTCTGCAGTCGTTTCAGTTTGTCTTCTTGTTTGTATTGTCATCAAGCTTCTTGGCCTCTCTGTCGGTTTTTTACACGTAAGCAAGGCCTTAAACTCACCACGAATGTCCAAATTATAAACACTGTAAATTAGCGGATTGATGGCCCCGTTACAGTACATGAGGAATGCTGAAATTTGACCGTACTTTGGTCCAAGGATTTTGTGGAAGCTGAGATATATTGAAAGCTGGTAAATCCAAAATGGTATGAAGGAAATGTAAAATACGAACACCAACATTGCCAGCATTTTTATTGCTCTGTGTTTCTTAACTTCAGCTCTGCGTTGGAATTCGCGGAATTGAAATCCAGGGGTTTTTCGAAGCCATATTTTCTTACCAATTGCTGAATAAAGAATCAGAGTTATTACGAATCCAGTCGCCAGGACTGCTGTTTGTAAAATAAACCAATTAACAACCTTTTCGCACATGATGCAAAGATCACATCGATAATTTCCGTCGGGATAGTTTTTAAGTTTGGCAAAACCAGATGAAAACAACGGAGAGGCGTAGAGCGCGCCGATTAGCCACGTGGACCCAACAATTACATAAGATCGTTTTCTTGAGACAAACGTTTTCATTGGAAAAAATATACCACAAAATTTCTCGAAAGCGATCGCCAGAATGGTCAAATTTGAGACCAAAATAAGAATAATGGATAAGAAAAGATCAAACCGACACAAAAAGGTGCCCACGTTGCCTTCAATTTTCCATGCTCCATTGAGTAGCAGATGAGTGCAGACCATGGGAATGTTCTCTAAGGCGAAGAGAAGATCTGCTACAGACAAGTTTACGATGAATATATAGTGTACTTGCCTTCGGAGAGTTATTCCAGTCCTTTTAATGGCCTTGATAACCACTGTGTTACCGATCAAGGAGAGAAGAATCATTATGTAGTAAGCGAAGGCTTGTATCACTATCACATTCCATGCCGTGGTGGGTTGACCTCCTTCAAGATGTGTCTCTGATCCATCTAAATGCGAACTTAAATTTGAAGACATCTGGACGCAGAACTTCTTTGCGTTCAAGTATGCACGTAAATTCACCGAACACTGTTGGGTCTGTCGATTATTCTTGTGGGTACCAGCTTGCTAAGACGTTAGTATTGCGAGAAGTGCTTAAAGTAGTGGAGGCTTTATCCCCCTAATTATGTTCCTGTTTACGACAATGCTGTTGAATTCCCCTCCCCGGGGGTAGTGGGGGTGACATAGTCATAAAACATACGTTTGCGTGCGGTTTCGGAGCAAAGAACGAGGATCGGTCTTTCTTTGCTCCGAAACCAAACGGAAACGCTGGTTACCCAGGCTAGGTGGGTGTGTGCCGACTAGACAAGCGTGGGAGAGGACAGGGTATGAAAAGCAAATAATTTTGCTATGGATAATTTTAATTCATCAGGAGCGACGAATGTTTCTGACTTTTCTTTAGTTTTAGCGAAAATGCCGGTTTACAATTCCGTTTGTAAGGTGACAGACACTTCATATTCGCGGGTAAAAAGTCATTAAGCACACAAAGTGATGCCTCTGATCTGAAGAAGGGAACCTTAACATATTTCGTTGGCTGATAGTCCCCTTCACTAACTACGGTGGAGTAACATGGTTTAATAATCATGTGATCGGTCCTTTTACATTGACTCACGGGGACCATGGATGAAATAAAGATCGACAGCTTTAACGGCCTGTGGCGCCTGTTTAGAACTTGATATTATACGGGAGGGGAGGGTGGGGTGGGGTTGGCATGACAAGTTAGTCAACCGGTTAATTTTGCTTCCCAGTTCTTTACAGACAGAGTAAATTTTTTGTGTCTTTTCAAGGATGCCACGTTGATTATCTCAAAATGAGCCTATAAATAAGGGACGGACCATTAGAAAACTTATGGGGGGGGGGAGGGGGGGCGAAGTACAAAAAAAAAAAAGCGCGCAAGGGAACTTTAAATGAAAAAAATTCATGCACGCCAATTAACCCTAAAAAATATTCATGCTACGGCCTAAAAAAAAAATTGTACAAGGAATTTGATAACGAAAAAAAATTCCTGCGGCTCAAAAATTCCCCCCCCCCCCCGCCCCCCATAACTTTTCTAATGGTCCGTCCCTAATACCGTTGCTTTGGTTTTAGATCCGTTCTATTATTAGCGGGATCGTAGATAAAATAAGATGAAATTTATTTATTTGCCTTACATCCTTTACATCAAATTTCTTAGGCTTAACATAAGATAATAGTTTTCAAGAAACATAAGGCCGGAGGATTTTAAGCAAGCTCTACTGAGCTTTTTGAAAAAATCTTCCGCACTTTTACATAATTGTGTATTACGATAAAAGGCGTCGAGATAAGGATGCAATATGTAGAAGTTAATTCATCACATTACTTTAATGACAATCTAAGGTCGTGCTTTGCTGATTGATACTATTTCTTAACCGGCTGATTGAATGGAAGATTATTTCGGGTAATCCATTTTGCAATGCAGGTCATCTGTATCAGCAATTCAGACTCTTCAGGTGACATTTAATTGCCAAAAATAGGCCTATACCAAGTGTCCGACGAAAATTGCCGAAAAGTGCCTCCAAAGTATGCCAAACGATGAATAAATTATTTGCTCTCAAAAATTGATGCCTATAACCGATCGATATTGGTTTAAACTGATGTTTGCTCAGGCTCCGAAATTCAGGTGATCAATTTGCAATCTTATTAGGGCCATCACTGTGATTACTCTTTCTTCGTCGCTGGAAAAAGACAACGTATTGTGCCCCATTTGGTTCTGACGCAGCACATCTATATTTGGAATTAATCATCACAGGATACCCAACTCTACAAAACAGCGTATTTAGACTTGCAAGATGGTTCCTAAGTTTAGTTGTAGTATCGTCCACAGGAAATGTTAAAAAATTAAAAAAAAGAGCAACATTTGGTTTTGATATATCTCAAAATGCCGAACCAAATAAAATCATCTTCAGAAAAGCTGCTCAAAGTTACTCTCTCCCAAAGAAGATGCTCAGAACCCGCTATGAAGTTGCTACTGACATATTTAGGTCCCTATGTTGATTTGTGTTTGGAGGCGTGCTTGGCCGACCGCTTGACACCTTGAACTCCGGATCTGGAGGTCCGGGGTTCAAGCCTCCCCCGTGGCATTCACCTTAGACTCGGGAACTTTACTCCACTCTCTTCACCCGAGTGTATAAATGAGTACCGGCGACATACTGCTGGGGGGTAACCCTGTGATGAACTAGTATTCCGTCCAGGGGAGGAGTAGCAATACTCCTAGGCATGCTTCATGCTAATGAAACCAGGATAAGCTCCGACCGTTTTGACCTTTGGCTGGTGTGCGCCTTCTCATTTTACTTAACCATGCTGCTTTGTAAACGCCTTATGACAGAAGCCCATTACCGAGCATCTTTTTAGCATGGCCTTGCTTGGTTTGCAAGTTTTTAGTTTTTCTGTTTGCACTTCAAACAAAGTTTCGGGTGTTTGGCTAGCGTATAGATTCAAATGCTCGAAGGTTTCGCGCGTCAGACCTTAGTTCTTTAGAGTGAAGAAGGTCTATCACGTGAGCGCCACCGATATTTTCGAACTATGATTAGAACACAAACACTTGGCCTCGTAAATGAAAATTAACCGAATTTCTCGTGGTCAGTACTCGAAGTGACGCGTAGTGTGAACAGAGTTAAATTGTTTATCAGTCAGTTTCTTGCTTACTGGGCTATCTTTTGAGCGCCCCACCGATATTTTCCAGCCGTGACTAGAACACAATTGCTCATCCTCGTGAATGAAAATTAATTAACTGAATTTATTTGGTCAGTACTCGAAGTGACGTGTAGTGTAAACAGAGTTAAATTGTTCATCAGTTTTTCCTAGGTAACTGGGCTATCACGCTAGCTAGATCCGCTCCAATATTTTTCAGCTATGATTAGAACACAAACGCTCGTCCTCGTAAATAAAAATAAACTGAATTTCCTTAGTCAGTCCTCGAAGTGACGGGCAATGTAAACAGAGTTCAATTGTTCATCAGCTTTCCTGGGTGACTGCAGTCGAGACAAGTTCCTTAGTTGCACTTCTTCAGTTTGTCTTCTGGTCCTAAATGTCGTGAAGCTTGATGGCCTTTCAATTGGTCTTCTACACTTAAGCAAGGCTTTAAATTCCCCGCGAATGTCCAAGTTATAAACACTGTAAATGAGTGGATTGATGGCCCCGTTACAGTACATGAGGAATGCAGAAATTTGACCATAGTTTGATCCAAGACTCTCATGAAAGCTGAAATAAATTGAAATCTGAAAAATCCAAAATGGTATGAAGGAAATGTAAAATACGACCACCAACATTGCAAGCATTTTTATCGCTCTGTAATTTTTTCTCTTTTCCTTTGCGTTTTACTTCGTCAAGGCGAAACCCGGGCGTTTTACCAAGCCAAATTTTAATCCCAATTGCAGAGTACAGAATGAGAGTCGTTACGAACCCAGTGGCCAGTAGTACTGTTTGCACAATAAACCACTGTACAACTTTTTCGCACTGGAAGCAAAGAAAAAAACATTTAAAATTTCCGTCAGGATGAAGAACGAGGTTGGCAAAGTTTGACCAGAGCAAAGGAGACGCGTAGAGCGCACCAATAACCCAGGTGGACATGACGATTACATAAGACCGTTTTCTTGAGATAAATGTCCTCATTGGGAAAAATATACCGCAAAATTTCTCCACAGCGATAGCCAGAATGGTTAAATTTGTGGTCAAAATGAGAATCAAGGATAGGAAAAGATCTAGCCGGCACAAAATTTTCCCAAATAAACCTTCGATTTTCCATGCTCCATTCATCAATAGATATGTATATGTTAAAGGGATGTTCTCTACTGCAAAGAGTAGATCTGCCACAGATAAGTTGACAATAAAAATGTAGTGTACTTTTCTTGTGATTTTCTTTCTAATTCTTCTAACAGCCTTGATAACCACTGTGTTACCGATCAAGGATAGAAGAATCATGACATAGTAGGCAATGACTTGGGCGATTGTGAAGGCGGTTGGCTGACTTTCTTCTAAACCTGTCTTCGAGCCATTTAAATTGGAGGTGCTATTTACCAACGTTTGGATGCTGACATTCGTCGTGTTTGCCTTTAAAGCCATTGATTTCGCGTATGCATATAAGGTTCTAGGCTTTCTCAGCTTTAGATGGGTTTGAGCGCTAACTGAGTGCGAACTCAGACCGGCAGCCGGGCTCGGGAACTCCCAGTTTAAGTTTAGGTGTTCTCGTAATGATACGACGCAAGTAACAGACAGCCAGCGCGTGGAAGATCTAGACGCTAAATGATATGTCTTATCTCTCCTTTCGATTAGACTTCAATTAATCTGGATGAAATCTATTTCCTAGTTTTCTTAAGAGGCACTTAATTGCCGTAATCGCAGGACGGTTTCCTTGCCGCCGGGCACTATTTCAAAGCTCCCTGTTTTCTCCACCGCAAAAAGAAAAGAGACTTAAAGCAGTGTGAAACTGATAAAGATTAATAGTAATTGTTCACTTTTATTTTAGTTTCTTTAAATACTAGTCGTGCACTTATGTCACAGTTTTGTAAACATGTCAGAATGTCAGCTTTAGTTAGTAAAAACGAAAGCAAATCTCCATTGCTGTTGGATCCAGCGCTCAATTTCTGCCATCCTCCCAGTTGTGTACTGTTAAGATCGGAGTTATGGTTGTTTGAAGAATCTATTTCCATTTTAAGCCCTTATTTCGAACGATCGATTGGATCCAGTGGTAAATCGAATTAAGTTTGAAGATTGCTTATTTGAGCAGCAGAATAATTATATTTATCTTGATTGTGGGTCACTTAGTCACTTTTTAATGACTGTCGCTGGTCGAGATTGCTAGTTCAGCTGCAAAACGTAAAGCGGAAATTTTCTTCTAACGACAACCAAGTTGATCTTGGACGGCTTTCATTAGTGCTGAGAATCATGCGATAACTGCACAATGCTTTAACTGGCTTATTTTTTATGGCTAAAGTTTTATCTTTTTCCTTGTCCTCTTTTTCCGGTTGCTAATCTATTGAAAGAGTTCAATTTTTTTTACTGTCGATGCAAATAATGTTTCGATCCGGAAGTTTGCTGAGGAGAAAAAAAATTAAAAAAATCTGCAGACAAGCCATTTGAAAAAACAGTCCACGGCGCTCAGTTTCGTGGAAAACAGTATGAGACCACTTCCTTTGTCTGCAAGCTCAGTCAGGGAAGCAAAGCGCCAAATTCGGCAAGTTAGAGCGACAGCAAGAAAAAAATGTGTGAAGGGAAATACGAAAACTTTTGCTACGAAGGGCACTTTTTGGGTATCTTCTCCTCACACACTCTGAAGTAACCAGAAATATATCCAATAGTTTCGACGAAATTAATCATGAGTAACACAACAATGAAGAAGACATGGTAGAAGACTTGTGCACAAAATGGCGAATAATGGATTCGAAACTCAGTTAAAGAAAGCAAGAGTTTTCTTTCGATAAATTTCTGAAAAACTTTTTCAGGTCTTAAAAAAATACTGGTTCATTCTCGAGATATCTTAGTGTTTCATGTGAAATGAAGAGATGGACTGCACTTTCTGGTGGACGTACTGCGTCAGGCTCCTGACCGCGGGTAATAAAGTCTGAACGCTGACGGTGACTAGCTCGGGGCGGCTATATACAACATAAAGTTACTGTACTAGATTTAGAAAAAGCAATCTTGAGGCTGAAATCCCGAAGACGAAAATAAGCTCCCTCCCCATTCTCGACGTCAAAATATTTATTAAGCGAAACTAGCGAAAATTCAAGCATTTACTATATGCGGACGCGCGTGCCAAAATACAGTGTATACGATCAGCGGGTACCTTTTACCCCTTAATGCTCTGCCATTTTTCATAAGAAAGAACAGTCCTGGAAATCACTAAATTAATCTTACGAAGGATGAGGATCGTCGATAAAAATGTGATAAAGCCATACAATTGCATTTTTTGTGGGCGTAGTCATCTCCTCAACAAACAAGTTGCAAACAACTTTTTTCACGTCTGAGAAAACGGATACGTCCAATCAGAAGTCACAGACTGTGGTGTGAGTTTCGCGCCAAATTTCCCGCCTTTTATAGACGCTTGCAGCTTACAGGGCCTTCGCTTTGCGATTGCTTCGCAGACATTTAACGAGAAACGTTTTTCTCAAGAGCTTTTCGCCTAAAAAAGTGAAAAACTCGGAAATTCTGGACTAGAATAGTTTCGTGTATTCTCTGTCGATGAAGAGAATTGTAGAGAGCCGGCCGGCTAAACAACAGAAACAACAGCGGAAGGGGAAAAACAGAACTAGACGTAAACTAAACTAGCTGTGCTTTTATCGGAGCTATTTGTTTTCTATTTAAGCTTACTTAAAGGAGTTGTGTCACGAAATTCAGCCAAATTAGAAAATTACAAAATTTGCTAGTTAAATCAAGAGAGAAACGTAAAATAACCTCTTAAAAACTTAAAGGAAGGTTAGGAAACATAACAGAAACAACAGATGCCACGGTGTAAATGACACAAGCAGAGATTCGAGACAAACAAATATGTCTCCTGAGCATTATTTTTGAAGTTGCAAACAGCAGAAATCAACTTTGAAAAACTGTTAGGCTGAACAGTTTTCAAAAACCCTAATTTTCGAGACAAACAAATAAGTCTCCTGAGCACTATTTTTGAAGTTGCAAACAGCAGAAATCAACTTTGAAAAACTGTTAGGCTGAACAGTTTTCAAAAACCCTAATTTCAATCCGTGTAAATCTTCGTCAGTTTTGCCCATCCGTAGCATCTGTTGTATCTGTTCAGTTGTGTTACTTTAACCTTCCTTTAATGTTTTAAGCGCTTATTTTTAAGTTTCTCTTAATTTAACGGGCGTTTTGTAATTACCTAATTTGGCTGAATTTCGAGACACAGCTCCTTTAACAAACGTTTTTTACTAACAAGCTGATGCATCGTTTTGTTTTTCTTTTCGCACTTAGCGGCAAACTTAAGCATTTTGGAAAGATTTGAAATAAAAAAGGCTGTCAAAATGATGAATGTCTCAGTATGTATATAATAAACAGAATATGACATGGAAAGTGTTTTGTACGGTATATACGTACGCACGAAATGTTGACGTACCAGAAATCTCACTAGTTCGCTGCTCTCACTCGTTCGATTTCTTATACGCCGGTCAACAACTCCTGCGGAAATATACGCCCGCACTCTCATGAAGTATTCTATACCAATTTCGTGTTCACTACCAATTCGATTCGCCACATGTTGCCGCTATTAACGTCCAAGCTTGTACCCAAGGGGCGCGATCCATTCGACCAAAATTTACGGAAATATCGGTCCAAAACTCAATCAATCGGTTCGGTCCAACCGGACAAGGTTCGAAAAAACTGGTCCACCTTTTTAGGTGGAATACTTTTCCCGGTTGGACCGGTCGGAATTGTGGTTGAATGGATCGCGCCCAAGATCTCCAGGAACCCATTCCTCGAAAGTCCCGTTAACATTTCGGGCCCGAAATCAAATTTTCAAATCGAATTATAAAGAATAAGAGCGCGGGTCCTGGCTGGTTAACTGCTCCATTTTGTTTCATTAACTGATAGTTTTATCATGTTAGATGCAAAACTATTCAAACCTCTATATTGCGTGTAAACAACGGCAGCTTTACGGGCCCGTTAATTATCGGGACTTTAAAGAAACGGGCCCCAGGCCCGCAAAAGAAATTCGGCAGTAAGTAGAGCACGAGACGCAAGTGGGTATGAGATAAAGAAGAAGATAAGTGAGCGAAAGGGACTGCTATGCAGGATAGGCAGCTCCCTCCCCCCTTCACCTTTGCAATTTTATATTTCATATATTCATGGGCTGGGAAAGGCACTAAATCTCCGCGACGTCTCCATGGTTGCCGTCCGCGATTTTACAAAATTTCGATTTCTCCCTCCTCTTTCCACTGACTAAAAAACAATGTTACGAATTTTCCCCTCCACAGGGTCAGACAATCCAGTTTATCCCCATTTTATACCCTTATTCTTTTTGCTTTCTTGCTATCCATTTTTTCTTTAGCGAATCTATTTCGATTTTTCTTTCTCAATCTCTTTTTCCCCTTTGCCTTTCTTTTTTTCTAGTTTTTTTGTCTTTCTTTCGATCGGAATTTTGCCGGCCAGTTTTCCAGGAGAGGGAAAATTTAAACTGCAAGGAGTAATAGGTAAACAGCAAAACTGGTGGTGAGTTTTTTCCCCAAATTTTACTTTTATTTTATTGTTGTTGTCTATAACTCTGACACGATTGCCTAAAGTTTTCAAAATGAAGTACCTGAGGATCTATATCCTTGCTGAATTTGCTTTTTACAGACTTAAACGCTTAAACTAAACAGTGATCCGAGATTACAGGGTCGAAAATCTTGATTTCAGTAATGAGAGAATTATCTTTTTTAGAAATTACAAGATGCAAAGTGTGTCCGTTAGCGTGAGTTGCTCCAGTAACGTGTTGTTTTAGGTTGCAAGATTCAAGAATTTCATTAAAGCGGTTTGCATAGATGCTACAAGGGTAGATACTACAAGGGTCATAGCTAAGATCAGGATGTACTTAAATGAAGATACCTCTCAAATTTTAGTACATGCGTTTATTAGCTCTAAACTCGATAACTGTAACTCTTCGTTATATGGTCTTCCTAAACACCTGTTAAACAGATTAAGACTGATACAAAACACTGCTGCACGCATTGTTACATTATCTAAGCGGTTTGACCATATCACTCCTATCATGTTCAAACTTCATTGGTTGCCGCTGGATTATCGCATACATTTGAAAATTTTACTCCTAGTTTACAAATGTCTAAATGGCTTGGCACCAACTTAGCTATCCGAACTTTTACGCTACACTAATGGTCCACGATTACTTCGTTCTAGTTCCCAGAATTTTCTAGCCGTGCCTAGGACTAGGTTAAAGACGTATGGTGATAGGGCTTTTTCCGCAGCTGCTCCTAGGTTATGGAACCAATTGCCCCCCTGAACTCAGGAGTGTTACATCTGTCGACCAGTTCAGGACGCAGTTGAAGACATACTTATTTAAATTAGCCTCCGATGTTTGATTTTAGTAGCTTTATTTAATTTTATTTTATCTTATAATAGTTTTTAACTCTAGTTTCTTACCATATTATTGTACAGCGCTTCGAGCAATTAGTGGATACCGCGCTATTTAAGTGTCTGTTATTATTATCTATTATTATTATTAAAAAGGTCCAAGAAAGATGTTATATATTTTTTACATAGAGAACGAGAACGACCAAAGAGTCATCAAAGAATTGAAACCAAATTACTGTCATTCCAACAAAACTATCTTGTGTCACTTCACGTACAAATTCTAGAAGAACAATGCGAGATTCAAGCTGTGATTGCTTGACCTTCTTCCTCGATATAATTCTTTCGGTTCATCCTTCTAAGGGCATGGTTTAACCCGGGGGTTTAACTTACCTGTCGTTGTCGTGTTTGAATTCACCCGCTTAGTGTAAACGGAATAGTGATCTGCAACCTATTTTATCTCAACAGGATTTTTAGCCGATTAACAAACTCAGTCATGATGACCTCGTCACTATGAGAGTAGGCCAGGTGGCAACTCCTATAACGAAAATCTAGACCTCAAAATGCAAAGTCAATGATACTCTCTTATTAATTAAGGAGACAGATAGATGTTTGTTCTCTTTACCCGTGAATTTTTTTGAGTATGACGTATTTCTGTTGGATTCTTGTCGCGCGCCTTCATGTATTTTTTAAGCTAGTATTCAACCGATACTACATGTAGTAGGTTATAGTTAGGAATCATAATCGGGGTATGGCTCCTAGAATAGTGTAATCTAAGCCCTCGTCCACACTATCCGGATATTTTTGAATCCGCAACTTTATTTTTCTTTGCGGATTCGGCTTGCGACCACACGTATCCGGTGTATCCGGCATACGAACCCATAACGTTTTGAATCCGGAAATTTTTGAATACGCTATGAATCCGGAATCGTGTGGACGATAAATCTGGATATTTTTTATCCAGTGGCGTCACAAGATCGAGCCCAGTTCTTTTTACTTCAGTTCCAGGTCTTATAACGTGTGTGCAGTTAAACCTAGCTATGATTACTGTACATCTCAATTACGTCAAACGGCGGCTGGACAGTTTGAAGCTTCTTCCATGTAGGACGGACGAATTGGACGCCGTAAACAAGTTAAACGAGCGAAATAGTGCTTGGTAGGGCAATTTTGTCAGTGAAACGGTTATTGAAGAAGTTTGGCGATCAAATTTTCGCATAAGCCGAAGATCGCTGTACAAATTAGCTGACGAACTGAGAGTGAATCCGGATACGTCGAGATACGTGTGGACAAGCAAATTCGAGTTGAATACGGATACGTGTGGACGTGGAAATTTTTGAATCAGCAAAGAAAAATACGTGTGGAGGGGCCTTATTTCATTTATACACTGTTTACTCATCATCCATACACAGTCGGTTGGAGTTTTCCAGGTGTTCAGCCACTCGCTTCGATCACAGCCGGTGTCAATGGTCTCTCTACAGTGGGCACAGTTCCTCTGTTACGGCAGATGTTCTTAGCCAAGACCGACCTGAAACCCTCACGAAAGCTTTCGTTAAATATAAAATAAATCATAGGGTTTATAACCGCGTTCATAAAATAAAGCATAAGTACAGTAAAGCGGCCATAATTTCTCTTCAAAACCAAGTAGAAGCCAAAAAGATGAGAAAGACTCAGCATTACAAAAGGCAGGAAGCAAACGTAGAACACAACTACAAGGGTGATCAACATTTTGAAAATTTCGCGATTTTGTTTTTCCCTTCTTGCAAGCGTTGCCTGGGTTGGATTGCCAGGAATCGTTCTGTACTGCCATATCTTGAGTCCAATGGCGGTGTAGAGCACTAGCATAATGACAAGAGTTATAGCAAGAATTCCTGCCAAAATGGTGTACCACAATTTCAAAACGTGTGCATCTGAAAGTGTGCATGTGGTGTAGAATCCTCGTTCGACAAGAGTGGAGTAATAGAGCAGAGGCGAGGCGTAAACTGTCGAGATAAACCAGGTCAGAAAAATAATGAGGAAGCAAATTCGGCGAGTAATGAGCTTCTTGTACGGCATGAACACGGCGAAACATCGATCGACGGAGATTGCAAGGATCGTAAGATTAGTGGTGACCATAGAAATCAACGAGAAGAAGACATCCACCTTGCACAAAGCCAACCCAACACTTTCCCGAAGGACCCAGTGACCATTCAAGACAAAGTTATTGTATGCGTGCGGCAAATTCTGTACAGCAAACAGGAGATCAGCTAGAGACATATTGGCGATAAAATAGCAGTTGGTGCTCCTCAAGCGATTTCGAAAGTTCTGTTTAAAAATTAAAAGGACAAGACTGTTTTCTGCCAAGGATACAGCAAGGAGAAACATGCAAATTGTGGTTTTTGTGATGATCACCCCAACGTTTTGTGTATCAGTACCACTGCTGGAGAAATTGGTGGCATTTGCCATCTCTCGAAATGTTTTATGTGGCCTATCCCGGGTGTTGATATCATTTGAAATGAAAACCCCTCTTTGTTTGATTCGATTTAAAAAAAAGCAAGCAACACCTGCTGTAGTTATACCACATTTTGCATTGCAATCAGCGTCCGATTGAAACTTTTCTGTTAACAGCTATTTGTAATTAACGGTATATTTAGTCAGTTGTCGTCTCGATAAATAAATTAGTAAACGTCATAATACATCCGGCCTCTAAAACTTACTCGACTTGTACAAAAAGCTATCCATAATTTGAGCTATAGTAAATAGAGTTGTGAGTGACCGGTCAGTTTTTATGGAGAGGGGATAAAAAAACGATGGAAGGTTGGGGGGAGGAGGGTACTTTAGAGTGATTAGCAGTGTGGCTATTTCTGTTTTTGTAATTAACGAAAACGTGTTGCGGCGGTCAGTTTTTTCAGGTTATGCTAGATTCAATAAATTATTTGTGTTTTTATGGCCTAGGGAAATTCAAAAAACGTCTCAAAAAGTGGAATCCTATCAAGGATCCAAATAGGTAAGAGTTACAATAACCCAGCCAGCTGAAAAAATATCACCGCCAAATGTTTGTGTCAGTCTGATAGCCTGAGGAATTCGTCTAAATATCACGAAAATTTTAATCATATATCTTTTTAGTTATGTTCTACCAAAACAGACTTAAATACTAAAGAAATAAAGTTTCAGAATCAGTTTTACATTAACAGTAAAATCAGGAGCGAGGGCACCGCTTAGAACATGGTAATTATTATCGCCGAATGTATCTGGCAGTGTATTGCTAGTCGACTTAATGCACCCAAGTATTGAAAAAAAAAAAAAGGCAACTACATTACAGACACCTCAAAATTATGGGGGAGGTGTCAGAATTAAATTATTGCTTAAAAGAGGGGGTCACTTGTGTTTTTCTAGCCCGTGAGCAAGTTTCCTTGCCAGGACTAGGGAAGGGGGGTCCTTTCAAAACTTGCAATGCATTAATTCTCCCTCCCCCTTTCCCATAAATAACGACCGGTCTATAAGTTTTATTGAACAAGGAAAGCAATGTCTATATATCACTTCACAATTAAAAGTATGAATTGAAATCAATGTTTTACTTAAAGGGTTTATTGAGGTTAGGGTGAAGGGAAATGTTTCGCTCCATAGCTTTATTTGCACTTGCGAAAAAGCTCTTACATGATTAAAAATTGACCTAGCATTTAATTTTTTCCATCAGATGACAAAAAAGGGTGTATTTGATTATTTAGGCGATGTACATACAATTAATTTTGTATGAGAAACGATAGCTAAAATGAAATTGAATAGACCTTGTCACGGTTTTCGACGCCATCTTGACGAGTAGGCAAACGCGTGAGAAATTAGAGTAATAGTATGGGAATCTAATGTCCAAAAATTTCCGTAAAACGGCTATTTAAAAAAAAAATATACGAATTACAAACTAAAGCTTCACTCTTAAGGATTCTACTGAAACAATTTGAGGGTGTTATATGCGCTAGCAGACCTAGAACCTTTTTTTTTTAAATTTTCTATACACCTGTCTGTAAAAATTTCCCGGGACAAAATGCGGACAAATATATGGAAAATCTAAAGCAAGCTTCAGGAGAAATTTAAGCTCAGTAACGGCCCCCAAATTTTGTCAGCAAAATCTTTTGCTGTGCAGCTTTAGTTTACAATTCATATTTTTTTCCAGAACAGCCGTTTTACGAAAATTATGCGACATTAGATTCTTATACAAGCTGTAGTTTCTGACACGTTCGCCTACTCGTCAAGATGGCGTCGAAAACCGTGACAAGGTCTATTACGAAATCATAATCATCGCGGTTATTAAGGGTTGGGTCAAACGGGTTTAGCTGTGGAAAATGATTTATTCGCTATAACATCAGCACAGATTATGGAGCTGAATAAAAATTTGGCACACCTAAAAAACTCGTCGTCATCATCATCATAATATTGTGTCAAGAAGTCGCGTGATATGTCTCGTCTCTATATTTTTATTAAAATCTTCAATAATTGACATATTTGTGGCGTGTTTAAAAAAGGAAATCAAGTAATAACATGTTTCTCATTCATATTTTCTTATTTATGAAAATATTTCTAACACTTCACGTTTCGAATGACTGTCCATTGCAAGCTCATTGCACTTCAATAAAAAATTATGAGGGAAAACAGCATTTTAAACGCCTAAATTTTATCTTTAATTATTTAAATCTTTTATTGTAAACTTCGTGTACATTCATTCCAAACGTAGAAAAGAAGATATGTTTACCCTCGATCAGAACACCAATTTATTTATCCAAACAAAGTACATTCGCCATCAACTCGCCAATATCCTTCCTTTTTGAATAATTAATCCTTAAGGCACGACACGAAGACGTCAAGATTTACTTTTGGGGAAAAACTCATTTTGTTCTATGCATCCTAAAGAGAGATATTGCCAATCAGTCATATGCTCTGCCCTTGAGATTTGAGGATTAAAGAAAAAAACCCTCAGGATTTCAACGCGATTTAATCCCATCACCTCCAGGTTAACGTTGCAAACTGAGCTTCGCATGAGCCGGGTTGACCGGCTGGCCCGGTTTCCGAGATCTCGCTTTACCTCTAAATCCTTGGCCCGGTTACCGGGTCGAATTTCCCCATGTGTTCATACGAGAAATTTCAGCCCGGTTTCCGAGATGAGAAAATTAAGGCCAAAGATCCTGGGGACGGGTTCTGGTGCCCAATTCGAGAAACAAAGCAAACATGGCCAAACACGAAAAAATTTAACTTTCGCGCCTATCATAGCTTCGGCAACTCTTAAAGCTGTATCACTGCATTTAAATGGGATGCTTATGATGTGGAAATACAGCAGGTAACGCAAGAAGATACCATCCGGACCGACAGAATTCATCCTGCTTGTGTTCATATTACGTGCTCCCCAGTCAGCCTTGGGAAAGCTTAAGAGGAGGTAGGGTGCTCGATCCCAACGATCTTACGAAAAAATAGTGGGCAATGAAAAGTCTAAAACAATAGTACCGTCCTAATTTTTTTACCTAAAGTATTTCGTCTACAGATTTCTTTAAAGTTAGGACTGTTTATGAAGGAAGCAATTGTTTCTGCATACTAGATTTGGCATAAATAATAATAGCTTAATTCTTTAAAGAAACTTTGACTTTTATATCTTTCAAATGACAGAAATAATTCCAGTGGTCAGTTAAGTGCATGTGCTAGGAGTGATTAAGAAAGGTTCAAAGAAGTTCATCACTGCAACTCAGGAAACATCACACTCCAGGAAATTCAAATGACGACATTGTTGCACTGGGAACGGCACATTTCCTATCTATCAAATGACGCTAGAACGAAGACAAGTTCAGCCCAAGTTCAGACGACAAGTTCAGCCCGAAGGCGTAGCCCACATTAAATGACGACATATAAATTTATGAATTTTTTAATCCTTTATTTATGAATTTATGTAGTTAAATATCACAATAGTATCTTGGCGTTTTACATGTCCTTCAAGATTAGATTTGACGTCTTTAGAAGCTCTTGTAGATACCGTATTTCCTCGAATAATAGCCAGGGGCAGGACTTTTATTCGAGGTAAGGCGATTAATATTCGAGGGAGGCGATTTATTCAAATATTGCTCACTGGAAGTCGTGCCCTAAAAATTTTGTTTTACTATCCCATTAAATAAAAAATGATTACATCAAACTGAACATGAGCTTTTTAAAATGATCGGCGTCAGAGCTTGAATCGTTATTGATCAGTTTTCTGGATGAGACTCCACTACAACTTGACAGGGACGGGATAAAAGAAAGATATGATGACGAGAGGGGTGAGAGGGGGCGATTTATCGAGGGACGGCTATTATTCGAAGAAATACGGTATCTCGGACACAAAGCCGAGATCATTAGGGCCCGCTGAAGATGCCACGACAGCGACGACAACGAAAAGTAAAAAAAAGCTATCGGTTGAATAAGCAAAACAACCGTCACTGCACGTCTACGACGGGAAAATGCCTAATTTCACATTTTATGGAGGATGTAAACAAGCGACTGCTAAATTTTCTTTCTTTTTCTGACGTTGAATATGGTTCTTAGTAAGGAATTCGGCTCAAAAAGAGTTCGCTTGCATCTGACAAAGTAAATGAGTTGGAGTAATCTCTTTAGGGATTGAATGAAAACAAATTCTCTTTTCAAGTAACGTTTTCGTGGCCGTCGTCGACGTGATATCTTAAACTCCCTAGTATCATCTCCCAGACGCTACGTAACCCTTATATGTCTAAAAACTGTTGAACACAGAGGTCCACGCAACGCGTAAATATATGTCGACATTGAGAGACCCCTCGTAATCAGGCATAAATTTCGATGAACTTAGGCCTTCCGTCCACACGTTTTCATCGAAAACGCATTCATATCGTATTAGAGTGGACGGACAAAAACGCATGAAAATGAAAACGAAACCGAAAATATCGCAGGCGCGTGTGCTTGTAGAGTTCAACTTGCGTCACAACGTGCAATTCTATCGTTTTCTAACGTTTTTGTGTGGACAGTCGAAAACACATCAAAACAGTAGTGTGGACGCGAATTGATCGATGCGCGAGTTTCTTTGACAACGAAAACGCATTAGTGTGGATAGGGCCTCAGAGCATCTTTTATGTGCTCATTTCTACGTGATCATCCGAGTCACGTGAAGAATAGATTATAATATAGGGGCTATCTTACACTATATGCTATCCTTTTATAAAGCTAAAACGTGGTATTGAAACTGTTTCTTGTTTTCTCTTGCTACGAATATGATAGGCATGGAATGAACTTTTTTCAAATGATATTGTTATGCCTGCTAAAAAATTATTACTGGTTAGTGCTAGCTGATGAAGTTGTTTGATATTTTCTTCATAACCGCTACAGGAACATTTTTTCAGTGTATAGGAAAAGTCATGAAGTTAAATGACTTAAACACCAAATTCACTTTCAACAGCAGATAGTATCCTCGTGCATGACGTAGGTCCTTTAATCTTTAGTGGATATCACAGCAAAGGCAGCACTTTCGATCCCAGTCATGTAAAGACCCTGCTGCTAATTGGTGCTTTGGCTGGAGAGCTCTACAGACCGCCGCTTGGTGAAATAATAGTTTGAAAGAGATATCCTTCTTTGACTTTGGCATGCAGGTGCTTGCATGTGCCACCAACTGGGCGTGATCCACCTTCGGTTAGCGCGCCCGCAGAGTTTATTTATGGACAATCCCATAATGCAACAAGACGCCAGTGCCCGTTGTTTTCTTTTCTGTGTAATCCCTTTGCTGATCCTGAAACCACAATATTGTTAATTTCAGGCAAGTGCACAGACAGCTAGCTGGAATCACAGTTCATCAAGAAAGGGCTAAATATTAATACAAATTATAAACGAAAAGCAGGGTTAAGAAAAAAGGTTTCTTGGGGAGACTATTTGCAGCATACGCACATGGCCTTCACATTTGCTTGTTAATTGTTTTTATCATTGTTTTCAAGTTTTAAAACAGTGAAACGTTTCATCGAGCAAAATCTACCCCAATTTGTGAGGGCTGCTTTGTGTTCCTTCAGTCATGGGGCTTCCCCTGTGCCAATTTACAGGGGCAGATCCAGGAGTTTTTGACCGGGGGAGTCCAAAATTAGTTAAGAAAGGACTTTTGAAATTTTTTGTGACAAATTACTTCTCCCCCACACCCTAAGTATATTGAATATCCCTGAAATTTAGTTTAGTGGCAAATGCAACAAGCGTTTCATTAAAAAATCAGCTAGTTAAAAAAATGATTTACGATCCTGTCGATGTAAGAACTTCTGTCTCAACAAGATAGAATGGTCTCAAACAAACGTCAGGTTTAATGGGGGGGGGGGGGGGGGGGTACAATGCCCTTTATATCAATAAAACAGCGAGAAATAATTTTGGAAAAAGCTATTCATGTTTATGTTGAGCGAAGAACGGAAAGAAAAAGCATAAGAATCGAAGAGATTTTAATACTTTTAACAATTTAAATTCACATCTATTTCGGAGTAATCGGCTCCTGTTTCGGACTATTTTGCTAACTCAACAGTACCCATTAAGCCAGCGTTTTAAACATACGTGAGTGTTTAATACCTCCATAAGAAACTGTTCCATCTTTTTTAGTGAAAATGAAACCATCCTGTGGAGTCTCGGATTTCAGATGTGGGGGAACATAGACAACATGCGCAAAATCCTCTGAAGATGATTCCTTTTCCCATTCTTCGGAAACAATACAACTCCAAATATGGCCATTCACACTGAACATGTGACATTGGTTATCGGACGTTTTGGCGAAAATCATTTTCTCTAAGCCACGTACAATCATCCCAAGGATTATCTTAACTCGCCGGTCAATTCCTAAAGATAAAAACGAAATTGGTAGTAAATCTTGAAGCAGAGATCAGTGGGTCATTTCAATCGTGGTCATCATAGTACTCCCGGCGCAGGGCAAAACGCTTACGTGATAATTAAACTTCTGATAAAATAAATTCGAATTCGCCAATTGCTCTCATGTTAAATTTAAGGTCAGGTGATATTCGTAGCCACCGAAGAAACGACATAATTTAATTCATTTTTATTTCGTCCGGGGTTTATCAAGCGCAGTGAAAGATTAAGTAATGATTTAAAAGCACTTACCGGTCCACTTAACACCGTCCGTCGAAACATAGCATGAGGGATCTAAATCACTAGAAATTGGTAGTAAAAAGAAAACGTTATTGAAAAGATTAATAGATAAACAAAATAAAATGAAGCTAATTCAACGTGGATCAGAAGAACTACTCAACATATTCTTTTTAGGGATACTTAATATACTCATTAACCTACTTCAAAGATCCTTGTTGAAGATTAAAGTTATCATACTAAACTGATTGTTTCATCTTGCAGACCTCGCATTTTTGTTCTAAACGGTCTGTCATTAGACCTTCAGCTCTACTTCGCTGAGCCTTGGAAAAGGGTTTCCGCCAAACGCCAGTAATTTTAACCAAATGACCATTTTTGTCAATTTTTTTTCTTAAGGAAAACGCTGGTTATATTCAATACACAAAGATATGAAAACTGACTGGTTTAATCAAACCACTGAACAATACCTAGCGAGTACTTTACCTCTTTTTCTCTTTACAAAGGTACACTTCATTGGACAGTGGGTGCATCAAGAATCCTCTGGGGGTACCTGACGAACGATGAAAATTAACCTGATTGTTAATGCTCCTTATTGCCAATTATGGAGCGTTATCACATGGCGTCACGTCCGCCATATTATTGAGCTTAAGCAAAGACGTTTTTGAGGGACGTACGTCAACCGGAAGTGGTCTTTTTCTCATTTTTGGACGGTGGTTTTGCCCAAATTTTTGGACAAATCGTCTCTTTAATAGTAAAGACATTTAGAAATACAAAATGAAAAAGACCTCACTTCCGGTTGGCGTGCGTCGCTCAAAAACGCCTTTACTAAAGCTCCCTAATTATTAGTGTCGTAAAACAATGAAACGGAGGCCATATTGGTGTCCCAAACCAGTCCTGTGAGAGTTAAACCTTACATGTACTCTTCTGTTCCAAGATAAATTTTGTGTATCTGCTGGCCACGTGAGTGAAAACGTTCAACACCTTTGAGCCTGTGAATTGGCACTCTTTTGTTTACAAAAGCACGCAAATGAGGTTAAAATAAGGATCAATTTAGGTGTCTGGGAAACTGCCCACCTACCCCTCCCCTGAACCAACATTAACACTTAATTCTTGTTTAGAGCAAAATGTTGATTTAGGGGAGGGGTAGGTGGGCAGTTTCCCAGAAACCTAAATTAATCCGAAAATAAAACACAAATAACGCCAACTTGGTAGATATACTTACTTTCCTTTACTGTGAAATTGACTGTCACGGCCTCAATTGAGCCTACAAACATTTCATTTGCATCTCCTGACATGCGCTTTTCGTACATGATGTAGGTCGGTATGGAAAGAAAGTGACCTCCCGTTGATAACTTACTTTCCGGGTCAATTTGAACAGTAATGTTGATTTCCCTTGAGAATGTCAGCTCAATCTTACCAACCTGGACAAAAAAGGTAAGCTACTGCTTTAGCTGTGCTGTGCACTTGCATCTCTTTCTTTCTCTCTCTTCCCCCTCTTTTGCTTTGCCTTGGCATATGGTTTCTTATTTATTTGTTTTATTCTACTGACATGCATGTTTTTGTTTGTGAGTCTAGCTACATAAAAAAATAGAGAATAATCCGAAAACCTTGCGGTTCTGTAAAAATTAGGCTCTGGGCATTTCCTTCTTTAACTTATACTTACAGTTTTTGTTACTTTTAAAAATCTGTTTTCCAAACAAAAGCAAAAAAAAAGCAGAAATATATTTTCAACGAAGTCTAAGAGAAATGTAAATTAAGTTATTTTTGTTGTTGTTGTAAAACGGTGTACCCCTAGGTCCAATGTTTTCTTTCTTTCTTTCTTTCGTTTTAACAACAGGTTTAAATCCATATCGAAAAGAAGCTTTATATGTAAAGATTTTATTTTAGTTTTCATTTATTTCTCAAAAACGAGAAAAAAAAAAGACATCTAAATGTCGGCTGTAAAAATTTTACTTTCGTGGAAAATAAAAAATAAATGGGCTGTGAGAGAAGAAATGAAAGTCAAAAACTTTCTTTTCGTGGAAAAAAATATGTCGGGAAAAGGAAGGCAGGAAATAGCAATATTTTTCAGTACTATTCCAAGCCAAACAATTTTCTCATCCACTTAGTCTCAGAAGTTAAGCTTAATATCAATTCAAGATCATTTTAGTGAATTTTATGGAGCAAAGTTTTTAGATCCTGTATAAAAAACAAGAAAGTCGTCCATTATATATCCTACCTTAATTCTATACTCTCCAGGGTAGGGATTGGTGATGTTTTTCTTTGGTACGTGACTGAGGAAGCGCGCGTAATGAGGTAAGATCCAAACCAATACTACATTCCACGCATGGTCACTTGATAAGGCGTCATGGGTGAGAAAGATTGTAAATGTCACAGAATCACTGAAAAGAAAAAAGTGTCGATTGTGAAAAAAAAAACAAAAAAACAAAACAAAACAAAGCAAAGAAAAACAAAATAAAATAAATATAACACAAACACAGTAAAAAATACACTGCAACATAGGCAGTTGGCACTTTCTGCAGTGTTGATTTTAGAAGCCTTACTGCAATGTTGGGAAGTTTTCGACATCGAAAATCCTTCGTATTTAATTATTCTACATGCTTTTACTCATTCTAGTCAAACTTGTTAATTTGGCCGCGCGACTGGGTAGGACAGTTTTGGAGCCTTGAAAATTTGCGTGTTTTAAAAGAAACAGAAAAAAAGTTCTGCAAGTTTTTTGACAAGTTTATTTTTCGGATACAGTTATACATATTTTAATAAGATTTAAAAACGACAAAAAAGTTCGTGTCATCAATGGCTCGTATTTGCTACACTAGGTATCAATCTGCACGAATGAAAATACCGTAACAATTAAGGTTTGCGGACTTCACTGTCAACTAACTTGAGATTTCCATAACTAACCTTAGTGAAATAAATAACCCTATTTGAAATTATTATCCCAGTTTAGCCAACGCCCACCAACGCCCAAAGTCTCTCCCTCTCTGCGTTTTCGCCGTGTCACAGGAATTTAGAGCGATTTTCGTATGACCTTGAAAAATGGTTTCGGTAAGTGTTCGTTATTTGTTTTATTAGCCAATCGATGAAAAGATCAAAACATGGACTCTTCGTTTTCCCGCCAAAGAGAACCCTAATACGGAGAAGGCATTGTTCGATTAGCCAATCGTGTCGCAGTATGACGTCAAAGCGATTTCTAGAAAGTTCTTCGGGCATGAAGTTTTTTCAGCCGAGCTTTCGCTTAACCAACCAAAAGCGACGCGCGTTTGTATCCGTTCGACAAACCAATCAAATCGCTCTATTTCCCTTCGTTTGTTGTTTCTGTTTTGTTCGCACGATTTCATTTCAAGGTCATACGAAAATCGCTCTAATTACGGTTATTTTGTTACGGTTATAGTATATAGATGCAGGTCACTCCTTACTAGTTGTCGCTGTAGTGTCGTTGTATTTTTCTTTTAAGAGGTTTTGGATAAATGAGGAATTTTCAACTCCTATGATGGGAATATTACGACTTCTACTTCTAGCACTAGTACTGTACTGTTCTACAGGCAAAATTTTGCTGGCTGGGAAATGTGGGAAAAAATAATTTGTCCTTGGAAGGAAAGTGTTGCTGGGAAATTGACAATTCAGGGTGTCTGAGAGGATTAGATGTCTTTAATAGCTGTTACGTGTTATTTTTCAGCAACCTCTCTCCCCTCCCCCCCCCTGCCCCCCCTCCACTGAAGGGGTGAATTTTGCTCTATGACCATATGACCACACCCAAACTGACCAGTAATGTCTGGCCATACGTCTGCTGGGAAACGTCCCAGTAAGTCAGGTTCCAGGTTGTAGGTGCACCTTGCTGGCTGGGAACTTTTCCATCAGTCTTGCTGGGAGTGAGGAACAGATATACGTTTACCGGCAATCCCCCAAAATGGCATCAGAAAGCTTTATTTATGCTTTGTTGTTGTTTTTTAATTCTTTTTCTCAAAATTTTCCCAACGGGTGCCCCTGTGTTATAAATACTTTTAAGACTTAAAGTAGCGGAAAAATAAATAAACACAGATGGGGTGCCTTTTTCATTCACTACTTTTTTTTTATGAATGTCCAGAGCTATATTATAGTTAATTCCCCTTCGCGTCTTAAAACTACTCCGGGGAAGGGATATTCTGTCATTTGTATCACTTACTTTGCAAGCAAATTGCCAGAAGCATTTAGGATTAAGACTCTTTGTTGAAGAATAGGTCTTCGCTCTGAATGGAAAAGAAAAGAAAAAACCAGCTGTTTATAATATCGGTTATATGCATGATATCCATCTTTCAGAAATGGTGACATCATTTATGTAGGGGAGCTGTGGGCCGCAAAGCTTGCGAATGACTGGGCCCAACTTAATCATTGTCTACACGGATAAACGTGTTGTCTGACAGCTGGTTTTATAGTTTATTTGTATTTTGCCTCTTTGTTTATGTCCGCTTTCGCTACTATAAAGACTTCTTTTCAACAAGCATTGAGTTCGCAGATTATTATAGGGATGTATCAACCAGTCTGTTTTTCATTTGAATTACTTCTTATGATAAACCTTCCTTCGAGGCCCTCTCATGTTTCGTCATGTTAATGCTAGGTAGGAGTTTTTAAATAAAGTTACTTCATATGAAGTCGAACGACATAATTCGTGCCTAGTACTCCATGCTACAGTTGTAGAGTATTGGTGGTGAGGAAAGTGGTAAAGTAGCGGTATTGTTAGTGTTACTATTAGTGTTAGTGATTATGTCAGTGTTAGTGCTATAGTGGTAATGTTTACGCCAGTGCTGGTGGTATCGAGTTAGTGGTAGAGCAGTGTTAGTGGTAATGTTTGTTAGCGTTGTTAATTTCAGGTTTGTTAGTGTTGGTGTTAATGTTGTTATCAGCCAGTGTTATTGGAGGCGTTACTACAAGTTTATGATATTGTCGCTGTATTGTTAGTCTTGGTGATAGTAATAGTTTTAATAAGTCAGTGTGTTAATGTTACTTAGTGTTGGTGTTAGTGACAGTGTGGTAGTGGTAGTTTTACAGTTATGGTTGTGTTTTTGGGAGAGGAATAAGATCTTAAAATAATAAACTATTGAGACGTGAACGTACTTTGGCGACTGATTCCCTACCTCTCACAACAAGTTGCACCTCATACGTATCGCTTCCGGCAATATTGGACGCGTTACACATGTAAAGGCCTGTATCTGACTGATTTAGAGAGGGGAACGCTAGGCTGGTATTTTGGTAAATCAAACTTCCGTCTTTAAACCATCGGACTACAGGTGTAGGATAGCCGTTTGCCGAGCAATTAAGAATGAAAGAATCTCCAGTGAAAACAGTTGGAGGGGCGGTCTTGTTCGCTATGGAAGGAGGCTCTGAGATAAAAACAATAAGCAACTGAACAAAACTGTGAAGATAACTTGAAAAGAAATCACATTAATAGTTAAATCGTTTGGATCTAACCTTCGATAAAAACTGTCCCAACAACTGATCCCTTGCTTGAAGTGCGACTTGTTTCACATTTATAAGCAAGTTTCTCCTCCATCTAATCAGAAAGAATAAATGCACGCACACAATAAAAATCACTTGATTGTTATGGGATGGAGTGCAATAAAAAGCTTGGAAGATTTGTCGGATATCGCTGAATTAGCGTTTGATTGTAAAAATTTATTGGATTCGGTTGATATCTGGAATAATCGAGGTCGAGATAACTGAATTGTTACCAGGGGAGTCCGAGCGCTCTTCGTTCTTTCGGATTGCACAAAAACCTTATGGATCTTCTTTCCTCGAATAATACTGGCAGGGGGCGATTATTTCGAGGGAGGCGATTATTTTAAATTCTGCTCACTGGAAGTCGTGCCCTAAATATTTTGTTTTATCATCTCATTAAACAAAAAATGATCACATCAAATAAACTGAACATGGGCTTCCAAATTTGGTCCCTTGATTAATTTTCAGTGTCATTATCTTAGGCGTCAGAACTTGAATCGCCAATGATCAAATTTGCTGGATCAGACTCCATTTCAACTTGACAGGGAGGTAATAAAAGGAGAAGATGGCGAAAGGGGTGAGGATGGGTGATTATTCGAGGAAGGCGATTAATCGAGGGACGGCTATTATTCGAGGAAATAGGGTAACTTACTAATCTGTAGGTTACGCTGATTTCCGAGATCAACTGTACGCTCTAGCTAATCGGAAGAGAGATAACGAGTACAATGTATAATAATTATAAAAATCAGTTTTGCGCTCAGCTTTACTATCAGTACACCGGTGAAGTCATCTCTTTCTTAACTCTGGCCACTAAACGTTATCTTGGTTGAAAAACATGAGGATATTTGTTCCTGAACTTTTCGTGTCAAACGCGATGGGTTCTTTTTTGAAATCGTTATCACGTTAAGGTGATGTTGCACGGGAAGATTCGTATCGACTATTTTTAGCGCAACACGGCGTTGCAATGTTGGAACAATGTTGTAACTATTCAAAACAATGTCGCAACAATGTTGCAACGCTGTGTTGCGCTAAAAATCGTCGTTGCGAATCGTCTCGTGTAACATCACCTGTAGAATAACTATTTGTTGCAGACGGGCATTAGAAAAGAGAAAAAAGAAAGATACAAGGGGAAGATCAGAATGGTAGTGATGATGCTTGATAATGTTGAAAGAATATCGACGAAATTGTGATGATATGGTGATGATGACGAATATAACAATGTTGATTATGATGATGATGTATGAGTGATCGTTAAAAATAAAAAAGGGCCAAAAGGTAGCCTTTAGCGCCTGATAAGCTCATGCATATTAGCAAGGAAAAGGAAAGGAGAAAAAGAAAGAACGAGGAGGAAGAAAGGAAAAGAGCAGAAAAAGGCAATGGTTTCACTTTTAGCTTTTATACTGCCTTTGTTGTGGCCCAAAAAGCTGCTTGGTAGAGTAGGTCTATTATTTGGCGGTAACTTTTTCAAAAATTCGGCTAGATAAATTTTTGAATACTTGATGTGTGTGCATTAGTATGAATACTACCGGCCGATCCCTTCATTTTCTCTTGACTGATTACCTTGATGTTATAGGTGCCTGCTGTATCAGGAGCAGTGAATATACTGCTAAAGTGATGCGGTGTACAGTCGAACTCTGATGGTGATACACTTGCCAAACACAAACTTCTCCCGAACAGGTTCAAGTACACCTGCCGTATACAACTTGGGCAATAAATGGAATTAGCACAGTGTTTGTAAAATCCTGGAAAAAGGTAAAAAAATATATATCCTTTAGTTTATAGCATGTGCAATAATATAGCAAGTTACTGATAAAAGCACAGCTAAATTAAGGGCCATTATATAGTGGACAAAATAACACACGTCTTACTTAAGAAGCGTCTTAAATAAGGCCCGGTTCACTGACGCCAAAATTTTCATCAGCCGAACTCTCATTCAAATTAAGGCCGACCGAAATTTTTTAGACCGGCTTGATCCAGACGCAGATCTTAATTCCAGCAGAACTAAATTCAAAAGAAAAAAACTAAAAATTAGCGCGCGATATAAAAATGTAGGTACAGTGTCCTCTATGGGCCACCGTACTACCACTGGGTCATGCGACCACTGCGCCGAGTACATGTCAAAATTAATAGTGTTGAAGTATTTTTCTCTGCTATTCAAATTGTTTGAACCTTATTAAGCTGTATTTATCATGAATTCAAAAATACATTTGAGGAAAAAAAGCTCAAACGAGTATTTCAAAACCATTTCGCATTATTTCCGAGTTTATTCACTCTAGTATTCACTCTAGGGCTTTCTATAAGCTGTTAAACCTTCCACGGCAAGGATTTCCAGTCACTTGTCCAACTGGGCACTGTTGTGTTTGCAGCCCGCTGTTATTTGCCTCAGAAATACTTTGCGATTCGCCAACGTACAATAAACAGAGGATGAATAAAAAGTCGGAAACCCGAAATGCACGATGACGTCATGTTGAATGGTGGATTTGTTCATGGCTTGTTGCTAGGCAATTGCGGATACCAAACGATAGAGTCGCGGTTGTCCACAAAGATGTACAATGATTTAAAAGCGCCTCAGTGAATATGCATAACTATGTCGGGTGGTGCTTGAGATTGAGACTGAGGGTGGGATTGTATTTTGCTATCCTGAGGTGTTGGCAAGAGAAGTTTTTTGTGCGCTGGTTTTACTGATCCGCCCAAACCATCCGGGTGGTATCGCAAATATATAGGGAACAGAACAATAGAGGAAATGTCAGCTAATCAGAAAATACTGACGTCACTATAACTGATAAAACTGATTGGACAATACTGATCCTCTATCTGTAACTGGTTTGTTCGTTGTTGTGATTTGGAATGGCAAAGGGAAGAACCTTCGAATTAAACTTTTGCTGGCCTGCTCGTTTGATTTAAACTTTTTTTTAAGAACTTAAAGTACGTTGAAAGAAACGGCATTCTGATTATCGATGCAGACATTCCCAGATTCATGAAACGGCGACGCTTATATTACATCGAATTCTTCGTTGTTTTGGCGAGGCTAGTAAACTGCGTTAATTATTATAAAGAACTAATCAGATATAACCGTGAAACTGTGTACATCAAATCATAATACAAGAAGGAAAAATCAACCACTGTACATGTCCCCTTAGCGGACCGGCGTTCATTTATAGTTTACTGTAACGTTAGCGCTTTCACAGAACGACCAAAACTGTACTAATATTGATAGTTGTTGTTGTTTTTTTTCTTTTGGTGCACACAAAGACTGTTTCATTTAACCACTGATTTGAAGCTGGAGAAGAGAATGACGACGTGTAAACGACGAAATTCAACAACGAGCTAACAATGCAAACTGACGCATTGGTTTTCGCCAAACCAAAATTGATTCATGGTGTGTTTATGCTTTTTTCCGAGTTTGTTTTTAAAATTCATAAAAAACAAAACATCGAACGCGAATCATAACACCCTTTGTTTTAGAGGAACAGTAACTATGCAAATTGTTATTGTGTTTGCGGAAACCATTCTGACCATTGTTGGTTAGTTGAGGTCGGTGGTGAGCTTAAAACAAGACTTACTATTTCTATTTTTTACTCGTTATATCTAAAAACGACCAACTCAAATAGACATTCTTTTAATGTCCCTGCCTCATCATTTCTTTAGAGCCCGCAATGCAAAGTTCTTGACATCCTTTCTAACCACTGGCATTAGCGTTGTGACATGGTGACCTCGTACAGTTTTTTTTTAAACTTTGGCGCAACATTGTCTCCTCGGAGCTCAAGCAAAGGCGTTTTTGAGCGACGCACGCGTCAATAGGAAGTGAGACGTTTTTCTTTTTAAATATGTCATGAAGCCCAAATTTCTATTTCTAAGTGCCTTTAATTAATCCTCTACAGTAGAACCTCGATAATTCGAACTAGGATAACTTGAATTCTCCGCTAAATCGAAACAAATTTCCTTTGATCCCTTGATCAAAATTTCCCTGAAATTTACCTCGATGACTCACTGATTCCCCTCTAACTCGAACTGTTTTTCGTTTTCCTTCACAGTTCGAGTTACCAGAGTTCTAATGTAGAACGCTTTTCCCGAAAATGTGGGCAGCATACTGCCCAAGCGAAGGATGCAAAAAGTTCACTTTCGTTTGACGTGCGCCGCTCAAAACTGAAGTCTTTGCTTAACTCATCACTATGAAAATGTTGAATCTTTTTTACCAGGCTCTCCCAGCTTTTCTAAATACTTTCACACAGAGCGTTGTGTTTCCAATTCTCCTTCTCACTTTATCTCCCAAATCTACGTTACAAGCGCTTGAGTTTATAAATGGTATTCCGTTAACGCGCGTCTTCATTCCCCCTGCTTTTCTTCTCCTTCAAATACTTGCCATGCAATATATTCAGTGATCTCCATAACGACTATCTTCCACTTCTGTCCTCCATAATACATCTCATCTATACATCTCTACATCTCATCTCCACATTACCCGAAAAATGCTTAGCGAATTTTCAGCCACGCATGTTCTGTTAATGGGGCACTAGCTGGCAATACATTAGAGCCGCGGCAACTCGAACTCTAAGAGAAATGAAAAACAGTTCGAGTTAGCGGGAAATTCGAGTTATCCGAGTTCGAGTTGTCGAAGTTCTACTGTACAAAATGAATGATGCTGGTGTTGAGCCCACTAGTAGCGAAAAGCGCGGGCTTTTTGACGGCAAAAAGGGATTAAAAGTCTAGCTTTAAGTACGATTTCGCTTTGGTCATAAATCTTTCTATCGGCCATCAGGCCATGAGGGCGAGAGGAATAATTGTTTTAGTAAAATCCAACTAGTTGGTAAAAAATATCGAGAATGAAGAAATTTTAGCTAGTTAAAGCGCGCGCGACAAAATTATAAACTCGCTCCGCGAGAATTATTTATAAGAACTTGTTATCTTTTTCGTTGCTTTCTTTCGCTCGGTCAGGCCAATCGATGACACGAGACACCTCGGTGAGAGATCAAATAAGAAGGGTATGCGCAGAGGGTAAACGTTTTTGGACGGCGTAATTGCAAGCTTTACTGTTAGGACGGAAATTATCTACAAGGACATTTTAATTTTCTGTGGACTAAAAATTGTACCAAAATATTTTAATCAATATCGCATTCTTTTTTACACTTTTCAAGGGCTATTATGTATAGATGGAATTAGTTATCCAACACCAAAGACAATTTCTTACTATGACGGGAGCCCGAGAAAATAAATCACAAACTTAAGAGGAATTGAGAAAACACAGGTAAAATTGTCATGCGAAAGATCTCATTTCGTGAAATTTGAGCTTTTTGGATATTTTTTTCCTCAGCTTCAATAAGAACCTTTTCTTCGGAGTTATTCTATACAAGTTTTTACATTTATAGCGGTTGAAAAGAGTCAAAAACTTAGAGGAATGCAATAAGCTTGAAATTATTCTGGTACAAGGTTTTTGGATTTTGCGTTTTTTTGGATTTGATCTTAAGATCTTTGGCTTTCTTTAGTCCCCTTTCTCCATTTCTTCTTTATTTTCTTTTCTTGTTTTCACTTCAAGTGGGCTTATACTAGGCATCAATCCCAGCTGAGAAAAATTTTCGAAAAACGTCAAGGCTCAGTCCCAGGAATATCCAAAAGACGTAGAAAAGGGCCGGCAGTGTAACAAGATTTTATTCTGGCTGCAAGAATTTCATTTTTTCCCTTCCAAGAATAGTTTTTAGGAGTTTTCTCCTGTAATAAGACTTTTTCGATGGCCCTGACAGAGTCAGCACGACTACATAGGTACTGAAAACACTAAAGCTCTTTATTAATTTTCAGTAAATATATATTTTGCGTAGCCGGAAAAGGTCGGCGTCTGAAGCAAGGCCGTTCCAAACTCGATCCAAATTCGAAATTCCCGGCCGGGCTAGGCGGGAAGAACGGCTGAGCCGTTCCAAATTGAAACAGGCGTTCCCACTAGATTTAGACGCCGAACTTTCATGTAACTCACTGTACTTAGGTTCGGTTCACGAAAAGTTCGGGCGTCTGAACCGCCGGCCTAAGAGACTGAAGTAATGTTCCATATGACATTGGCGTGCAATTATGAGATGCACCTATAAGTCGCACCTTAAACAGACACTATAACAGACGTAGTTAATCGATAAGCTGATAATCGATATTAATCAATAGTAATCGATTTCAATCATCGATGAATAACGATTTCCGATATCGATCGACAGGAATCGATAAATAAAAAAAAGTATGACTTCGATTAATATCGATGATTTTCCGATAGAAATCGATGACGATTTTTTTGACAAATTTTTGAACTCACGAATTTTAACGGTGCAACCAGTTTACACAGAACTTTTGGTACAGATTGCAGTACTTTTTGCCGCTCAAAAACTTGCACGGTTCCGCGAGAACCGTGTAAACGGAAGACGGATCCGTGCAAGTCTTTGTCCGTTCAAAAATTTGTCCACACCGGTGTAAACGGCCGGGGCCTAACTGTTACGTGAGTTTGCAAAAACCTGCAATTGCAATCCCTTTAAACTTCTTCAAGTTTGTCCATCCCTGCCATCTGTTTATTTGCTGTTAAGTATTTGAGCGATTTTCGTATGACCTTTTATGGTTTCGGTAAGTCTTCGTTATTTGAGCCAGTGGATGGAAAGATCAAAACACGGCCGCTGCGTTTTCTCGCCAAAGAAAACCCTAATATGGGGAAGGCACTGTTCGATTGGCCAATCGTGTTGCAGCGTGTAGCAGTATAATGTCAAAGCAAAGTATCGATTGATTTCTAGAAAGTTCTCGGGCATTTTCACCCGAGCGTTCGCTTAACCACGCTAACCAAAGCCACGCGTGTTTGAATCCATTCGATAAACCAATGAAATCGATCTATTTCCGTTCGTTTGTTGTTTCTGTTTTGTTCGCGCGTTTTCTTTCCAAGGTCATACGAAAATCGTTCTATTTATACCTTCTTATATATTCTGGCAGTTCCTACTGTTAAAATGGTCATACATTTCGTGACACAGCACCTTTAAATCTTGCCTGATACGATAATACTGACCGGTGACTGTAAACTCTTCGCCGCGCCGTACGTGAAAGTCTGTTGTTCCGGTGAGAGCGCGTTGAGCTCCTAATAACGCCACTGAAATAAAAAAAAAAAATCCAGTCAACTCTCTTTTAATTAGGCCCGGTTCAGACGCCGAACTTTTCATTAGCCGAACCTAATTTGAATTAAGGCCGACCCAAATGATTTAGACCGCCTGAATTGATTCAGACGCCGATCTTAATTTCAGCTGAACTAAGTTCAAAAGGCGAAAAATCATCTGTTCGTTCAAACTGCTTACCAAATACGTTATAATAATTTATGAATTAGCTTTGGTTCATGAAAAGTTCATCCTCGGAGACCCAGGGGCAGTCAGTCAGTTTTCAAGCACAGGCGGAAGAGCCCCTGGGTACCGACTCTCACCGGACCATTTCCAAACGGTCAAGTGAATGCTGGCTCCTGATTGGGCACAAAAAATGCTTTGTATTATTGTGCCCAATCGGCGAACAGTTTCTCGTGAGTTCTTTTCGTGAGTTCGTACACGATGGGTATTATGTAGCCACAGTTGCCCGGTTCGTTCACCAAGCTTGTGCGTACAAGGGAAACTTCCATTTTCTACTTTCCTAACCAGAAACGAAGGACCTACCGATGAGTCGAAAAACGTTTCGGATGCTATCAGCAGGAACAATTCATTTTGCACTGAGAAAATTCTGTTTCTGACGGATCACAATGTATCGTAAATAATCAGATAATAGGAAGTTTAAGATGCGGCGGCGACGAGATAATAAAAAAGCAATAGCTTGACAAGGCAAAACAACAACTTTGCACGTGCATCACGCATTTTGCAGATTTCTTTGCCGTCACTGCACGACTACCACGTGAAGATGCCTAATTTCAGGTTTTGTGAAGGAGGTAAACAAACAATGACAAAATTTTCTTTCTCTTTATGAACTTGGATATGGTTGATAGAAAATCAGCTCCAGAAGAGTTCGCTTGCATTTGACAAAGTAAGCGAGTTCGGATAATCACGATAGAGACTTGAAAAATGTGAATTCACTTTTCATGCGACGTTTTCGTGGCTGTCAGCTGTCGTGGAATCTTAAACTCCTTAAGATTTACCAAGGCATGATCGATGCAAGTGTGAATACCTGTTGTAAGCTCAAGCTTGTATTTTTGGAAAAGCGTCTTTAGTTTTCGGGTAGACAGTGGTAGTCTTTACACTAGAGCCTAAATAAGCTAAGAAATATTTCAAGACAAGTAAGTTTTAATTACTTCAAGTAAAATAAAGCTTCACACACAACCGATTCTTTTTTACTTCAGGTTATTTTCCCACGCAACAAAATTAAGATTGATTGACATGTCTCGCCTTTCTCAAAGCTCAAGAAACCGCAAAACCGCAAGTCAGCTAAGTAGGTCATAAGGATGGTTTTCAAGTCGCTTGAAACTTTCTTGAACCGTTTCAACTTTCCGACTTTAATGAGATGCAAATCAAAGTTACTTGAGATTTTAATTAGGCCTTCACACACGAATTTTTGGTTAAAGTAAAACTTAGCGGCTCTTAAGTCTTACTTAACAGCCTAGTGTAAAGACAACCAACCAGTATTTTGAAATAAAGTGTTTATATCAAACTGAAAGTTTCCTGACTGCGTGCATTTGTTTGGTGCATAAGCCAGACAAGCCGTGATCGAGTCAATAGCTGTCGCGTCGTGTACGAACTGACGAAAAGAACTCAGGAGATGCTGTTCCCCGATTGGGCACAATAATACAAAGCATTTTTTGTGCCCAATCAGGAGCCAGTATTCACTTGACCGTTTGGAAATGGTCCGGTGAGAGTCGGTACCCAGGGGCTCTTCCGCCTGTGCTTGAAAACTGACTGACTGCCCCTGGGTCTCCGAGGATGTGAAAAGTTCGGCATCTGAACCGGGCCTTCAGTAGTCAAACACTTTTGCGATTGGCGCCAAGCGTCTCCTGACACAAGCAACTTTAAAGAGGTAATCTATAAAAGTTATGTAGAGTAAAATACTAAGCAGTTATTGAATGAGATTGATTAGGTTGTGAAGAGGGCCGAGCTCAACACCCCGAAACGGTGGTGTCCATCTGACAAAGGTCAGTTAAAACGACTCACGGTCTGTAGAAGTGGGTAAAAAGGGAAAAGACAGATTTGGTGAGCAAAGATGATACAGTCGTCTTCCTTCATTGTTGCCAGTTAAAGTTCAAGTCTCGTGTCGATGCCACAAGAGGCTTGAGTGTGTTCTAGCTAGCTGTTTCTTGTCCATTTGGCCGAGAGGTTTTTCTCAGGCCGGTCTCCCGTTTTTCCCTGCCTTCAAAACGTCATTTGCAGACTGGAAAAGTCAAATAATTGTTGGGGTATTCAACGACTGTATTTTACATACTCAATAGTCAAGTTCAGGCATTCGAATGACTAGATGGTGGTTTCCTCTATCAGGGCAACGAAGGAACAAATTCTTTGGACACCAAACATACTTTGGCCAAACCATTCCGGAATAAATTCTTTGTTAAAAAAGGAAATTTTCTAAATTCAACTCAACAATTTAGGTCATTTTGTTTCTGAATAAAATGTGCTTTTATCCTTTACAGGTAAAACAAAGCACAGGGAATGGGCCTGAGTCGTCTTAGCACTGTTAACTGTTCAGAGTAAGTTTCCTTTCGCCTCTTCACATTTCGCTTCTTCCTTGACTAAGCTTTAAAATTTCAGTCCATATTTCTTTTACTCAGCTGAAATTTGAGCGGATTTATCGAGGTATTTTCAGGGAGTCTGGGCGAAGGTGTTATATTGGGTTAATAAGTTCCGTTTACCAAACTGGTAAATTCACACATCAAATACAAAAGATATGCGTCGGCGGGCAGGTGCAATAATCCGCAGTCACTTTAGAATGATAAGTTCAATTCTTTTCCACCATGTTCACAGTAAGTGTTGCACCGTTTTCAGTAAATGTACTTTTGCAATACCACGATGTTTGCTTTAATTTCCTTTTGCGTCAAGGATCGATTTTAAAGCTTCATACGCGTCCGATCATGTAATCAAGAATCCGTCGCACTTTTATAACGATACAACGCAACATCCAGAAAGATGAAAATGTCATACCGTATTTCATAATCTACCGACCCAATAACCAAAGAGCTAACATTGTCACAGATACGGCTGATTAACACGCCAAAAGCGCTGTCACTTTACAAGCTGCTTTAATTTGTTGGATGTCTAGTGATATAGCAACCATTAAAAAAACTGACAAGAAAAAAAACAACTTAAAAAATAGAAATAATGAAATCGGGCCAAGAATCCAACACTAAGTCTTAAAATTAACAGCAGTAAAGGTGATCGATTTAGTAAGGCTCGTATAACTATTCAAGCCCGAAAGTGAACTTGATCTAGAATGTCATTCTTCAGAGTGAAAAAAAAAAAAAAACATGTACAAGTTTCAAGTTTTTAGTAAACGAGAGCTCGAGGTGCTGCTTGTAAAGATCAGTTTTATTTCATTCTGTTCTGACGAAATGACCAAACGCGATTGTTTAATTTTCCATCTAGGACATGGACGTTTGAAATAGCTCAGTAAATGTATTTTAAAACATTTAATAGGTAGCTTATGTTAAATTGTATGTAATATAACACAGCAGAATACTGACCGTTTGCCAGGAGCAAAAAAGTTGCGATTGTCTGCCTCCCCGTGTTTTGACCAAGCGCCATGTTACTCCCGCCGAACTGTAAATTGAACCTAGTGATACTTATAACTGAAACTTCCTTTATTAGTAGACCTAACTGCTATCAGCCAATGAGCTGACCGGTAAGATATGAAAATTATCCAACGTTGAAGATGATCCAATTCCCAATATTTCATATTTCTATAAACAGCTTTTCGTACATGCATAGTAAAATCAATTAGGTGGCAAGCTTAAGATACGAAAAATAAACACAGGTGGCCGAAAACTATTGCCCTCTAATGAAAATTTCTTTCAGATCATGGAAACAATCATCAACAAACGGTGTTACTCTAGTCAAGTTGATTTTCTTGAAGTTCCAATCAGAATTTTGGCTAAACTATGACTAAATAGCCAATTTTCGCCAACTAATCAACTTGCCACAAAAGGCTTTTTTTGGTTAGGAAATTGTTATGTTTACTTTTTGCGTTTGGGTTACTGTTCTCGTATTTTATATTCTAAAATTACCTTATCTGTAACATCGATATGATAACACGGCGTTTATACTGTTTTCGATGAAACATAACGTTATTAAAAGTAACGATGCAATATCATAGCGGAGAAGTTTCTTCTCTGATGTTCCGTCGGATGTTTGCTGTAGCGTTAAATATTAGTTAAAATTAAATGTACCTAATGTATTTTATAAAAAAAAATAAAATAAAATAAAATTAATTCGCTCTCGCTCTAATTATAGCTTACCTGGGACGAAACTTTATTCATTGAAAGCGTCACATATGAAACACAGCATAATGCTCCTTTAGAACTCGACGTTACCTCCGTGAACAAAAGATTTTAACACCAGCAGGCAACATTTCCATCGATTTGTAAACTTAATTTAACCATCGATTAGGCCCATGCTACTGCCGTGCCGAACTAAATCGATCGAATTAAAATTGGACTTTAGCACGGCAGTAGCGCGACGTTTGAAACCAAGTCGTGCTACTGCCGTGTAGCACGGCAAACCTTGCCCTACTACACGGCAGTAGCTCGACTTGGTTTCAAACGTCGTGCTACCGCCGTGCCGAACTCAATTCATAAATTATAAATACATTAGAATATATTTAAAAGTTTGCAAAGCCGTTTCTTTTTTGTGTGTTTTGATTTCGGCAACAGCCGTTCTATTCGACTGAATTAAATTCGACGTCTGAAACCAAGTCGTGTCGTGCTGCAGTCGAGCTACAGTCGAGCCAGCTTAGCACGGCAGTAGCACGACGTTTGAAACAGGCCTTACTTGCTGCTACTTGACTCTTCCGACAACAAAGGCCTCAAAATCGGATTTCGAATTGCAGACAGAATCATTACCACAATGGAAGGCCTATGCTCATTAAAACAGCTTTGCGCCCATGGTGTTTTTATTTAAAAACTCTTCTTTCAGCCTTGATCTATCAGCTCCACGCATGAATGTCATCCGTCGATCTTTTATTCATTTCAATACCTCACTGATTTTCCTGGCTGGGTTTATTTTCACCCTAACTAATCAATATCCCCTCTTCGCTCCTTAAGTTTGGTTTATCTGACTGAGGCCTGAGGCGATACTTAAGGCATTATTTTCATGAACAAAAACAGTTCATCGCCGGCGTCTCCTAACAGTCTATAAATGAAGACAAGAAGGCTCTTAGCGATTTCAAGAGCAACATTTTAGTTATTAGATAGCAATACACAGTCAAAACACATTTCGACATCAAGGATATTACATTGGGCGTCATTGTTTTGGTTTTAATCAGTCCATTCATAGTGACTCGATCAGCAGTGATGCTTCTAATTTTGGCGGCGTTACGAGACCTCATAAAATTCATCGCGGACTATGATTTTTGCATCACGTGATCTAAAACCAAAAAGACCTTAAAGACGTCTGCAAGGACTAGGCTGGACCCGAGTGCGAGACAAGGAATGCTTGATAAAATAAAAGAGATTAGGCAAAGACGTTTTTGAGCGACGCACGTCAACTAGCCTGGGAAATGGCGGTTTCGGTTGGGTGCGCTAAGTAATATAGGCGGATGGTCAGGCGGGCGAGGGCAGAGAAATCGCGAGGAGATTGGGGCGGGAGTAACGAGAAACCACCGTTTTCATTTTTTCTAGCGCCCTTTCGCGTGTGTTTTTGCGGCTTCGCCGCTCAGTAGTGCTCCCGACAAAACTGCTATGCTACGCAGGCTACACGTCAACCGGAATTTAACTTTTCCCTTTTATATGTCTTGCGCTACCAAATTTGTATTACTAACTGTCTTTACTCTTATGTAGACGATTTGCCTTAAAATTGTAAAACCGCTTCCCAGGAATTCCAAAGGAGGTCCACTCCAAGTTGCGGTTGACGTGCGTCGCTCAAAAAGTCTTTATCTTCGCTCAAGCTCCCTATTAAGCAACAACTTAAAACCCTCGCATCACACAGGTTGAAAGGTTGCCGTCGTTGCACGTAGTACAATGTGAAACGTCTTAATTTCACGTTTTATGGAGGAGGTGAACGTAAGACAACGATTTGCTAACGGGGGGACATTATCGCGAGTGCCAAAGGCATGAGCCTTGTAGGGGGGTCGGGGGTATCCTCCCCTAAAACATTTTCAATTTGGAGGCTCCGAAACGCTATCTTCAGCTCATAACCCCCGGTAAAGAGAGCAAAAATGAAAACAGTGATCAAGGTTTGTAAGACTTTCAGTTTTCAGCTTACCTTAAATATCATGCCCCCGGCGGTGTGAACAAGGCGTTGCTGAACGATGAAAAAGCTAAGGATCCAATGCAGTATAGCTGCCACACCCAGGAGAATATCGAAAGTGACTACTTTGTACTCAAAACCAATCAAAGACACTCTCGTTATAAACTCTCCAGTAAATCACAAAAGAGGTCAGATACATGAAGCTCATGATGGTAGTGGTAGAACGGATGGGAGGAAATGAAATCCAAAGAAAGAATAAAGGGATGAATACAAGAAACTTTATCCAAGTCGGAGCTCGATGAAAAAATTCTTTCATGAACCAAGGGAAAAACACCAACTCAAAAACCCAGCAGAAAAATGAGAAGAGAGACTGAAAAGATGTTTCCATTTTGAGAAAATTCCCCTGAGAATAAAAGATGTACATGCAATACCCAGGGGCGTCAAAAACAGAGCGAGCAGCTCGTGATCTGTCCCAGATGACTCGCGCTCTTCTTTGCACTGTTGTAAGGTTAGGTTTGGATTTTTTTCGCACATCTTCGTCACAGTAAGGAGTTTCCTTTCTAAGGGTGTCCCCAAATAGCCAATCTACAGCAAAGGCCAACCGATTTATGAAAATGCCAACCAATTTAATGCCGGTACAAGAAAGGACACAAATAGTATAACCAAGGTTATTGCTAAAAAATCTAGAATTGCCGGGAACAGCGGTTTATTATAGTGGCATATGAACCCGGCACTTTGCCTCATGTGGTTAAAGAATTCCTCGTGCCACTCGTTGTCGTCCTTTTTGCCGTTCCTGTATTTCCAGTCCAGATAGGCCGTGCCTGTATAACCACCTCCCGACACACAACTGAGGTAGTCGATCTTTACATCCTTCTGCAGCAGTCTTCGTAAGACTCCAGAACAGAAGGCCGCTGACCTTATCCCTCCACCAGAAAATGCTACGCCAGTTTTAACCATGAACAAACTGAAAAAGTGTTTAACAAATAGATATTCCATGAGATCAAATTTGAGTAAATCCAAAGGCACCCCTTTCAGGATCTCGCAAGACGTGTTGGAGTCTAGAGTCCAAGCTGTGGATTCCGGATTCCAGTTTATACTGGTTCCTTATCCCTTGTCAGCGAAACTTCCGGATTTCACTTCCGGATTTCCCAATTATAATAATAATAATAATAATAAGTACAAGGTCAATCAGTATAACATCATCAAGGATGTCCTTGGGGGCTGTTCGAAAGAGGTCGAGAAAAATATTAAAGAGCTTGTAGGGGGACAAGTGTGAATCAATTATGCGCCAAATGCAAAAGGCGTTAACCCTGTCTAGTTCATTACAAATTGCTAGAATGTTCCAGCTGAGCGCTTAGATATCTACAGGAATTTTGGACACCTATTTTAACAGAATACTTAATCTTGTACATTATCGAAATTTTATTTCCATACCTTAGACGTTCCCATAATTAAATGGACAGGTATATGAACGATGGGTTTCAACTTACGAACATTTTCATTTCGTAATTAAGACGTCCATAAAGCTTTTAGGTTTTTATTTATTTATTTATTTATTTATTTATTCAATTTTTATGTCACTCTTATCAAATCATTTTTACCCAGGTTTTTATTTATTTATTTTTTTTGTATAATTGTTATCATAAATTTCAGTCGATGCTGCGGCTGGTTACGGTTTGCCGCCCAGCCAAAGCTTTTATTTTTTACTCTGGGCATCCAGTCGTTTGTACTGCCATAATAATAATAATAATATAACAATAATAGTAATAATAATAATATAACAATAATAGTAATAATAATAATAATAATAATAATAATAATAATTAATATTAATGGATTTATTTCAGCGTATCAACTGAATGTCTCTTAATCTGGTTAACTAAGATAATTACATACGTATATTTAGTCGGATATTTGAGAGGGTTACCTCGAAATGTTGCGTCCAACAGTTTTTTTTTTCGCCCAAAACTAGCTGACTATCTCCAAAGTAGTCATTATAAAACTAAGTGTGCAACCATTGCATTTTTTCTCCTCTCCTCCTTTCTTCCTCCTCGCTCTTTCTTTTTCTCCTTTCATTTTCCTTCGTTAGTGTCCAAAAAAAACCTGCCTTTTGACGACGTTTCATTCGAATGACTGCAAATTTCTTTAGGTTGATTTTCAAAAAATCGGCTTGATATTTAAAAATTATTCCTCGAGCCCGAATGGGCTCTGATTCAATAGCCCATGAGGCCGAAGGCCGAATGGGCTATTGATTCAGAGGCCATGAGGGCGAGAGGAATAATTGTTAAATATATCCTATAACCTATTTACAATGCAAAAAGAAAAATAACTAGAAATGTAAAATAATAATTAATACATCAATTAATTGATTGGCTAAAGTCTAAAGGGTCATCATTGACCTTTTTATGAAAAAGGTAAAAGTGACCTTTCAAAAATGCTTAAGGTGGCTCGATACAGTTTTTCAAGGCCAATACGTCCCAAGTTTGAGCATAAACTACGTCGCCATAAACAAAGTTTTGGAAAAATTGCCACCACAGTTGTATTAGATAAAGACGAAAATTTGTTATGATCAGGGTTGCAACGGCATCGGAGTTGTCATAGCAACGAAATGACGCTATTACCTATTTCACTTGCAACAGTGTATCTCGGCACTGTGAAGTGTTCGTTCAAAATCGTTCACGGGAGCTTTTAATTTTCCTCCAATAGCAGCCTCGATGTTCGTGGAGTTTAAGCGAAATCTGTAAGAGCGTTATCGAGATATTTTGGGATGAAGTTTTCATGATTAGAAACACAGTAAAAAGTGGACAATATTGTTGTTTGGCCGTTATCTGTAGAAAATGACGCGCTTTTGTCATGCAATTTCACCTGATAGTAGTTTCAATCTTTTTAAAAACGTGTGTGAAGGATCATGGAGATAGCTCCAGCCGATTGCTAGAAAGAAGGGTTTTATTAGTATGTATGGAAGCGCTCTTGTTAGCGGTTTTGTAAACATTTTGGTCTTCTTTAAAAAATTAGCGAATAATTTTTAAACCGCTCGATAGATTTTTTTTAAAATTTTATATTCTTGAGATTAACCTTTCTTCTATATGACCTTTTAGTTTCAAAATTATTGATACATTGTAAGGCAGTAAAATAAGGGCTACAACTCGTTACTCTTTTGTCGGAAGTTTCGTTATTACAAGTGAAAGCCTCTCATTATTCAAGGCATTGTCTCCAAGTTTCATTTTCACGTGAACAACAGCAACTAACAATGCATTTGACATATGCAAAAATGCTAGCTATTGTTATGCGCGAAAATATGAAACTTGGAGACAAAACCCTGAATAATGAGAGGCTCACATTTGTAAACACAAAATTTCTGCTAAAATATTGGCGAATTGTAACCCTTATTTTACTGCCTTACAATACATCAATAATCTTAAAACTAAAGGGTCATATAAAAGGAAGGTTAATCTCAAGAATCTTTTTTTTTTCAAAAAAATCTATCGAGTGGTTTAAAAATTATTCGCTAATTTGTTAAAGTAGACCAAAATGTTCAAAAACCGCTAACAAAAGCGCCTCGATACATACTAATCAAATCCTTCTTTCTAGCAATCGGCTGGAGCTATCTCCACGGTCTTTCACACACGTTTTTAAAAAGATTGAAACTACTATCAGGTGAAATTGCATTATTATGCATTAAAGATTATCCATTTTTTACCGTATTTCTAACCACAAAATCTTGATCCCAAAATATCTCGATAACGCTCTTACAGATTTCGCTTAAACTTCACGAACATCGAGGCGGCTATTGGAGGAAAAAGCTCCCGTGAATAATTTTGGAAGAACAGTTCGCAGTGCCGAGAAATACTTCTGTAAGCAAAATAGGTAATAGCGTCATTTCGTTGCTATGACAACTCCGATGTCATTGCAACCCTGATCATAAAAGATTTTCATCTTTATCTAATACAACTGTGGTGGCAATTTTTCCAAAACTTTGTTTATGGCGACGTAGTCTATGCTCAAACTTGGGAGGTATTGGCCTTGAAAAACTGTATCGAGCCACCTTAAAGCCAATGCACTTTCGTTTTACTCTGTGGCAAAGTATTTTTTTAAAAAATTCTTAGCTGCTAGGTCTTGGAGGGTATGTGAATCAAACTAAGGAAGTTTCGACCTTCATAGCTCGATTGTCCTTAAACTCTTAGTCTCAAATAACTTGGCCATTAATATTCGTTGGAATGAAGCCCGGGGGAGGTACTTTAGGAATTTCTGGGTGGGGATGTGCCGCTGGGACCCTGGAACCCTTAACCTATACCAGAGCTAGTTCAGCTGAATTTTGTTACCCTATACTAGAGTAAACTCCCCAAATCCCCCTATCCTAGAGTAGCTGTTTTCCAGAAACTACTGGGGTCACTAGCACAGTCTAACCAAAACAAAACCTTATAACACAATCCCTAGTCTACATAAAATCTTCAACCAACTGATCAGTTTCCTGAAAAATGATACCCTATTCTAGACTCAAACGCTCTGATTTATATACCCTATCCTAGAGTAAACTGCTTGAAAATCATACCCTTCACAGCGGCACATACCAGTATAGCCCATATATGGCAGTACTCCCCGCGGAATGAAGTGCCTTGTGACTGGCTGACTTTAACAGCTGCCTCATTGCAGGAGGCTATAGATCAGGCTGAGTCGCTCAAAGCATGGTTAGCTTTCACCATTGGCTAAGCAGTATCAAAACCAATACGTTGTCAAGGTATTAAACGCTGGTTAACGCTAACCATGCTTCGAGCAACTGGGCCCAGGAGTTCTGTATGAGAAGGTACTTTCAATTTCCACCTTTTCTGATCAAGGCACGACATTTTTATAGCAAGTTTTGGTGTTCTGGTAGAGACATCTCTGTATGAGGTATGTACACGTTAACGACTAGTACTGTTAATGTGCATTTTAACCGTTTGATTGATCATACGATAAATTCCCATGCATACAAATCATTATAATTCGGCTTCACTGAGGAGGTTGTTGTGAGCCTGCGTCTCCTGTGGCCACGGCAGAATATAAATCATGTCAACTGGAAATTACCCCGCCATCTTCCAGAGTCAGTTAAGGGCAAATTAGGACTTCTGACCGTATTTCACTCCATTTGATTTAGGTCGAAGCAGCCTGTGCATTTACTTACCTACTTTCAGTTGTTTTTCGATCGAGGACAAACCAAAAATTTCAATATCAATCATAGTGCTATTATTTCTTTCTGCTCACTCAGTATGCAAATCACAGCACCTCGTTCATTCATAACGGCCTAATTAGTTGTAATTATATTGCTTGTAAAGGTATTGATTTGTCATGAATCAATATTACACCTTGTGGCACTGTTGAGGGCGATCAATTTTTGGTTTTTACGGAAATCGATCTTTGCGATTAGTCGAGGGCCTTGCTTTTCTATCTATTAAAGAATTCACAAATACGATTCTTAGAAACCGCACTCCAAAGTAAATGTATTCACGGTTTATGTGATTCACGTACATTCTATACCTCTGAGTCAAAGCCGGGCTTAGCAACACCCTAAAAACAAAAGGACGCTCGTCCAAAAGTCATTACAGGGGCCATTTTTTGTTTCATATAATCAACATCAGCCATCAATACTTCATTCATCTTTAAAACTGGATGTTTTAGACCGTGCGGCTAATTTTCGCGGAAAGATTAAGCCGGAAAAACGAAAAAAATTAGAACCCGCTTACGTAATATTAAGTGCCACGAAGGTATATGTAGGGTGAAATAAATTATGGTTGTCGAAAGTTTTCTCTTACTAGGCCCGCATGTTCTTGGAAAACGTGCATGAAGAGCTCAGCTCTAATACCGAGATACTTTAATTGTTAGAGATCGTTTTTCTTGATGAATTTTTGCCCTTAAAAAGCCACTGAACATTTTGGAGCATCAATATACTCGCCTTGAAGATAAGCAGATAGGAATGGAACTCCATAATACCGAACGGTTAGCGAAATCCCGGGGGGAAAAATTACAAACGTACGACTGAAATAGAGTTTTTTCGGCCACTAACTCTCAATGCCGACGAGGTTGTTCGACTATAACAAGAATTAACTCTGCTGTTTCCAGAAGTGTGCAGGAAACTTAGTCCACATTAAATACTTGACTATGACTCGACTATGATAGTGGTATCTTTCAATGAACTAAATCTGATCTCTGTATCCCATCATTTTTATTGTGGTTTAATCACACTGACACGAAACGTATTCATGTAGCTTCCATTTTTCAGCAGGTTACGGAAACGATAGGTTTTTTTCCATACAAATCCCTACATTTCGAATGTTATGCAACAATGTCAATGTTCTCCGATGCTTATATTTCGAGCTTGGGCTACTTGTGTCCAAACAGGCTTCTTGCACAGCTTTGCAGCTGCATTTCACTAATATGATTTTAAAAAATAAGAACCTGTTTTTCATTTTCTAGGCTAAACAGTTTCTTGTTTATAGGGGATATAAATGGCAAATTTTAGCCTAACAGGTTCTTAATTTTCAGGTTCTTACTCGCAGGTTTTTTCTGTATTTTGTGGGTGTTTCTAGTAATAAATAAGATAATAGCATACCGTAAAATTCCGAAAGGCCCTTTTTGAGGGGCTTATTTTTGGAGGGGCTTATCTACGGAGGGAAATTGGCGTTTCAAAATCGGTTGGGCTAGCCTTATAGTTGGAAGTAAATTTACCATTTTTGCTTTGTTTTACTTTGTATTTGAGGGCAATTTTCCAAGCACCAGCCCCCCCGGGGGCTTATATTTGGAGGGGCTTATTTTCGGAATTTTACGGTATATTTTAGCCTGCGAAAACGAAGAGCGAGGAGAAACGGATGTTTTCGCAGGCTAGGTATATTTAAACACGATTAAAAAATTCCGCAAAGCTGATGTGGTCGTATGCGTAACAATGAAATTAAACTCCTAACTAATCACAACAAGACTAATATAAGAATTCTACGTATTTACAATTAACGCAAACAAGCTAAGAAACCCCTGCGAAACTCGAACTGTCACTAGTAAATCAAATATAAATAAATAAATAAATAAATAACGTGAGCTAGACGAGGTGTCGGCCTAGAATGCTTTCCTCGTGATAAGCATCCCCTTCATAGCGCTCCATTCTACCCATACTGCACTTCAACTGCCCCAGTCCCCACTGCTCCCGTGCCGCAGAAATATTTCATCCTCGGCTAATTCGTATCAACTCAAACGCCGGAAATTCCATTACTGTGTAGAGTTTGTATTGCGTTATCTTAATTATTTAGAGTTTGCCGTCCTTTGTTGGAACACTTGTTTTGTAAACTGGAGGGAAAGACCTTGCAGCCGTGTAGCCTTCGTAGGATGGGCTTTTCAGAGCATGAGCCATGGATCCTACCCAGATTTCCTGCCGATTTTTTTCCCTACTGAGGTTTTTTCCGGCAGGTTTTTTCTGGCCTCTGTTCTGACAGTATTCTGTGTAAACTGTCGCTCAGCTCTGTTCTAGTTTTTCCACCACATGTTTGAATGTGATAGAAGATGTTGTATAACGTATTGTTATATCTGCGGTGCTCGGCCGAAACAGCCAAAATAAACCTAATGGCTTTTCTATTCATGTTGTACTGCGTAGTGGAGCCGCAATTATCATTATAATATATGTGGCTTAAAAATACACTTAAGTGACTTTTTAAACGCGTTAATGTCATAAATTGTTTTTATTTGGTTTATCTAGTGCATCCACCGAATAACTGACTTGTCATGATTTCTTGACCTATCGGTCTTAGGCTGAGTAACTTTAAGGTCATTTTCCTCCTGAGATCGTAGCTACTTACAAAGAGACAATTCATAGGACATGGTAAAAGATATTAAGCCTGATGCGCTAAAATTAATAATCGTTTCTAATGCATAATCTCTAAGGTATTCCAATTTGCTTTGGCAGGAACCTCCTTGCCTGGCGTACACCAATCCAAGTTAAATATTATTTTTGCCGCTCTCACATGTATAGATTCTAGGTTTGAGAAAAGTACTTGACCACAAGAGCTCCAAATTAAACTAACATACCATACGTAACAGAGGGCAAAATAACCCCAAAACAGAAACCAGTTCTCGCCTGTCTAGGCAGGAAGTAGAATGATTTAAGTAAGTTCAACTTCTGTGTTAATGACTTCGCTTCCCGATACAGGCATTTAAGAGGCTTGTCTATCTGGACACCTAAGCATCTTGTAGAAACAACCTCTTCGATATAAATAAAACAATTATTTCACTCGCGCTTGTTGGGTATATATAAGGCTTTAAACGCAATATCAGACAAAAACAAAACTTAAGTTGCGCAGAGCAATATTAATTTTTGGAATTTCCGGCTACGTCAACTTAGTTACGTTATACTGTCACGCTATTTTTTTTTTCTGGCGGGGGGAGGGGGGTGGGGGACAGACGGATTCAAGGAGGGATGCGTGAAATAATGCTAATCGTTTCCTGCTTAAAATGGCTAACTTGCTTAGTTACTCATAAATGGTGGGATTCAAAAGCTCCAACTTATTATTTTATAGAAGAAAAGGTAAAATATAATGATATTTACCGTTTGCAGACCTTAGTATTCTATTTCTCATACAACGTCTCAACGGTCACATGTAACGCGACACCGACTCTCTTGAGAGACAGTAAATCTACATTCCACACTCGTAATGTGTGGGCTTAGGACGCCTGTCGATCTTTATGATTTCTTTTAATAAAACAATTATTCCGCAAGATTGCATTGACAACTTGTTTCGAAATCCAGGGTAAACTAGAATCACGAAAGCATAAAAATTGTCAAATCATAAAAGAAAGATATTGAAAAAATTATCGAACCTAAAGATTAATCTTTCGTGTCCAATGGCTTACCGCAACTCAGGCTAAACCTAAAAAATTTCCCTGAATAAAACAACTGAAATCTAAATATAAACTGTCAGTCAATAAAATCGGGGGACTGGAAATCAATAAGAACTCTGTCAATGTTAAAAAAAAATTAACACATCGCTGCGTAAATTACAATGAATTTTGGCAGGAATCTTGGGAATTTAGACCAATTCTGATATAGACCCTGAGAATTTACCGACGTCAACTGAAATGTTCCAAACTGGTACACTTTGATGACACTCGCCTGCGGTTTGTACTGCACTTGAGTTTTGAACATTTTGACATCATTTCTGGGGGTCTAGAAGGTCCTATAAGAGTTTCTCCAGTAACTGAGCGATTTCTCGCGCGTTGATTGGTCGAGAATCTACATTCTTGCCTACTGTAGATACTAAGTCAATGAAAATGTTTAAATCTGTGCCACACTTGCGTGAAGCCACACTTACTTGCGGCTCGTGGTTTGCACTTGAGTTCTTAACATTTTGACGTCTTTTCTTACGGTCGGTGTGGACAACGGAAAATTGTTGCCTTTTTTAAAACCGTGCCATCCCCACGTCATTTCATGGTCTTGATTCTCTCACAAACCATTCCCGATTCATCGATATTGTCAGTTATTGTTAAAACTGATACCACGGAAATGACGTCAAAATACGGAATCACGAAAGATTGTGACGTCAGAATTTAGACCACGGCAAATTGTTGACGGCAAAAAGATAAATGAAAAAAACAAGGCCAATTTTTATAGTCTATTTATGACGAAGTTTCTTGGAAAATAGCTTCCGAGAGACAGTTAAAAATATACTGCGCCATCATCACGTTCTTGCCATGGTCTATGTCTTCATACACCTTACCTCTCGACCAATCAACGAGCGATCAGTTATTCTACAATTACCTTATATAATGCAAAGCAACACAATAAAAGAACGCTTGATTCGCGATAATCATAAACTTCTTGTATACCGTATCTGCAGGAGGTAACTTTCTAAAATATTCATAATACTCAAAGAATGCTTTTTGCCTGATAAAAAAGCCCGAAACTTGGACTGCACGAATTTTTTGGGAGATAAATTCCTTCAGAGTTAGAAATTTCTAAATTATAGAAATTATATAACATTTACACTCAAAATCAATATTGTTGTATCTTTTGCGAATTTGATCGTTGAGTCATTCTCCCATAACCCACGATCGTCACATATTATGTCAGGATATTTGTTTTTTGCGTGTGTAGGGAACGAATTGTGATCAGTATCTGTCAGCAGGTCACTTAATATCACTTAAACAATTTGTCTTGCAAGGTGTTCAGTTAAGCCGGCGTGTTGGAGCTGTATAGAGTTATTACCGACGCTGCCGATCTCGTGGATCAGAATAACAGAACAGCACGGACTAAAAACTTTAAGGTAAGTTCAAATGCAGTAACAGTATTATAGTTTTTTAGGCGTTACTTAACAATTCTATCAATAAAAAAAAGGTCAACAAACTCTCATCGAACACGATCGATGGGCAATGCCACTACTACAGCACGAATTATTCTATGATTTCCTTTTTTAATAGAACGTCGAAATGAACAGAAATTGATGAGAAAGAATTACGGTAACGAGGCACTTAAAAGAGTGATGTATGATGATAAACGATATAAGTAAAAAATCCAAGCCGTAGTATGAGTAAGATTTATTATAAGTATAAGTGATTGACGATCGTTGTTAAGCGATGCCATAATAATTCCGTAACACATGAAACACCTGTAAGTCGAAGCCGCTGTTTTTTGAATCCAAGACATCTAAATCCTTTTTCCACGGTGTTCCTCTTATCAGGGTCTGTCACTATCAATGCAATATCAGCCGTGAATCAATACAGTACGGTCCAGGGGGAGCAGTCATGGAAAGTCAGGGTAAAGGTGCGCCGCCAAGGCCATCAAACCCTGACCCCCGGGGGGTACTGCTGGGAAATCTTGGTGGGGGGTGTGCCACCCGGTTCTCAAAATCCTGACCCTATTTCAGACCAAAAAACTGTAATTTTCCATATCTGTTTTCAGACCTGGTCACTAAGAAATTATGTCATCATTACTTAAATTAGGCGTTACATTAGAATGCCAAATAAAACCCACTTCGAATTCGTATATTACTCTTTCTTTCCTGTTCATTTAGAATTGAAACGACAAATACCTTCATACACTCCCTTGGTTCCCTCGAAAACTATACCCGATTCCAGACCAATATAGGCAAAATGTGTACCCGTTTTCAGACCGAAACGGCGGAAAAACCCTAACTACCTTTTGGAGCGCTACATACCTATATTGCTTATATAAGGGAGTACCCCTCCTCTCGGGCCACGACCCTGTTTTTAAAGACTTAAAGGAGCTGTGTCACGAAATTCAGCCAAATCAGGTTATTGCAAAAATGCCCGTTAAATTAAAAGAAACATAAAAATAACCGCGTAAAACATTAAAGTAAGGCTAAAATAACACAACAGATACAACAGCTGCCACGGATGGGCAAAACTGTTCAAGAAGACTGAAACGGACTGAAATTAGGGTTTTCAAAAACTGTTCAGCCTAACAGTTTTTCAAAGTGTTTTCTCTACTGTTTGCAGCTTCAAAAAAAAAATGCTTAGGGGACACATTTGTTTGTCTCTAATCTCTGATTTTGTGATTTTTACATGTAATTTCTTTGCCTAATTTAAGTTCCATAGCGATTGAGGGCGAGTAATTGGAAAAATAAAACAAAATGAACTGGACTGCCGTGACACAGCCCCTTTAGGACAAAAATCGTTCATTTCGCTTCCCTGTTTAAGACAAGAGGCCTTATCTAATGACCTTGGTTCGTTTCGTTTCCCACACCAACATCATGAAATCAGCTTTTGTTTTGGAAAAAAAATTGTTAGTACCACAAAAGTAGACAAGAGAGTCACCGCCAACCTTCACACTATTTCAAAGGGCTCCAGTCCAAAAAGACATCCTCTTTAACTAAAGACGATGCATACCCTGTTTAAGAAAACCATAAAACCCCACCCTGTTCAGTGGTACATGGCCGTTTGGGCGAAATAGGGGAGTGCCCCACCCCCCAGTGGCGTGTATTAGAAGCAGTGATTTGTGTAACGGTTCATGCGAGCTGGTACCCTGGTCCCAGAGGTTTGTCTTGATTTTTCTTCCAGAAAGAGAGAGCAAGCCGCGAAGCGGCGACATTGCACACTTTCGGCACACATTGTTGATCTGAAGTGCAGAACATCTGGTTTCTGTTTCATTGCTATGCTGTTATAAATTTGAAAATATATTTGATGTACCCGAGTCTGCCCCCCTAGTCTGGTTCTTGTTGCCTGTGTTCCGATCAAAAATTGCCTTGTGTCCTCATTTTCCCTGTTATACCACCGTCCGCATCCTACAATCCCTCCCCCTCAAAGAGAAAAAGAATTCTAATTATGTACCAACGTCTTTGTCATTGCGATAGCGCTGCGCGCAGTTACTATTTATAGATCCGAAACTTTAACATTCACTGAACATTGTCGAATTCCTCACTTTTGTCTGACTTTTGTCATTAAAATGTCATGTTTGTCTTTCTTTTTGTCATTAAAATGAGAAAAATGACAAAACTCAGACAAAAATTGCAAAATAGTAACTCTGACCAGCTGACGTCATTTGCGCGTTACGCCATTGAGAATCAATCTCAAATATTCTCCTCTATCTACCTCTGAATTTTTTACTGAGTAATACTCCCCGCTGACGCTTTGGATAAGGGGGAACCTAAAAGTAGTCGGGAAAGCGTTATATCAAAATAAAAGCAACGGTAGTTTACGTGTACACTGTTTTCAGTGAGATTAGCGACGGACCTTGAGAAAAGTTTTTTTTTTTGGGGGGGGGGGGGGAGGCGGGGAATTCATTTTGTTTTGTTATCAAATTCCTTGCATGAATTTTTTTTAGGCCATAGCATGAATATTTTTTAGAATTAATTGGCGTGCATTAATTTTTTTTCATTTAATTTTCCCTTGCGCTAATATTTTTTTTTTACTTCGCCCCCCCCCCCCCCCCCAATAAGTTTTCTAATGGTCCGTCCCTTAGTAAATGTATTGCTCTTATTATATAACTCTTATTTTCAGCAGCTTAGTGACCATTTGCTAATCTTCTGATGGCTCAAGTTGGCGTAGCCTTCTCAGGCGGCGGTGTGAGGTCAGCGGCCTTCTGCTCTGGTGTCCTGCGCAGACTGCTTCAAAAAAACGCCAATCTGGATTACCTGAGCTGTGTGTCAGGGGGTGGTTACACAGGCTGTGCCTACATGGACTGGAAATTCCGTCATGGAAAGGAGGACAACAAGGAATGGCATTTCAAATTCTTTGATCATCTCCGCAGAAGAAGTGGAATATTTTGCGACTGGCAGAGGCCTTTTCATGGTTTTCTTGACTCTGTGGTTCTGTTCTTATTACCTCTATTTGTTGCGCTTGTGCTGCCGTTGTTCCTGTGGGCGGCTTACGCATGTCCATTTGCTTACGTCATAGATCTGTGTGCAGGCAGCGTCCTACGCGGTGGAATCATCACAAAATGTGACAACACAACCTTGAAGTTACACGAAACAATACAAGATTGTCAGCATCGACGAGAGAAGAAGGCTATTGAGAGATTTCTTCTCTTTAGTATTCCACTCTTTGTTGTATTTCTCGCTCATTTCCTTGGGTCGTTTTTCCCTAAAATCAAATGTGCCTTAGCTTTCATGGCCACGTCTTGCGGAGTTATTTTTGGCTTGTTGTTTCTTCCTTGGTTTTTTCACGATGTGTTGGAGTTCATTCCAACATGGATGAAATTTCTAATAGTTGTTCCCACAATCTTGCTGTGGTTTGCTTTCCCGGTTATGAGGACAAACGCTACCCTTGTTGTGATTGTCTATTTCTATTCATATGTTGTCATGTGGCGAGTTTATAAGGACACCACCTTTCCACATTACACCCATACGTTGTTTACACAATTGATGTGGCTTTCTGGCCTCATACTGTTTGTTTCTCCTTTGATTGGTACCATACAACAACGTCTTGGACACATTTACAATAGGTAGGTTCAGCTCTGTTCTAGTCCATTTACTTTTCATATAAACGTGAATGAATAAAATGTAAGGAATCGCGCCAATACACCTTTTCGCCACTATTGCTGGGTGGTCAATACAGGGGCACCCAACGACGATTTCTTCCTAAATACGTTCAAAACACTTTTTACGCTATCCAGAGTAGTTTTAGATCTCTAGAAATACATTCTAAGCGGCGCTATAAAATTGGTATCTGTTCGGTCATCCTAGGGAATCTTGAGTCTTTTCGAAATTTCGAGGGCTTCAGTTTTATTTCCCGAAAGTTTTAGATGCATTTTATCGCTTTACGAATGTGAGAATTCTTCTGATTCCCATCTCAGTCACATTTTTGAATCCGAAAATTTTAGGTTCTTTTTTCTACGAAAAACAGCATTACATGGAGAGTGAAATGTGAAAAATTAAGCTTCAGAAAATCGTAGGGAATTTATTAGATAAGTTTCAAAAATTGTACATGAATGGAACGGTCATCTAGAAATTTGTGGCCGTCCTCAAGCAATTATAGAAAATTCTAGCCAATATTTGCTTCTCCGAACAGATATTTGACGGAAAACAGTCGTTGGGTGTCCCTGTCGATAGCCTTGGAATAGTGTTTTCTCCCTTTACTGCTGCCTTACGATGGTGATCAGGTGTTTTTTCAAAGCCTGTCACTAAGAAACAGCTGAAGAAAGGGCAACTATCTACAAATGTTTGAACTATGAAAGTTTTCCTAAATATCCTAAAGACATGCTCAGACTTTGCGTCAGTCTGTATACTCTTCTAGAAGAACTAATATTTTATCACTATGTAAACTTGCTACTACTACTTATGGCCACAACTCTTTTCGTTACTTTGCTTCTAAGAAATGGAACTCCCTACCTAATAATCTAAGATCTGAGCCTACTTTATCTGGTTTTAGAAGACTCCTGAAAGCAATCTCCTTTCAGACATAACAATATATCTAACATTTTTCATGTATGTAAATAGATTTATTTTAGGCATGTAAATAGATTTCTTTTTTTCTCTCCAAGATATTAGGCTTTCAGAGTCTTTTCAGACTACTCTGAAATTAACTTCAACTTCAACTTCCTTTCACCAGATTAAATATATTGATTAACCTCAGGACGTGACAGACGTTTCACCAGATTCAAATCCTTACGATAACCTAGCTGTTTCATTGTGGTTATTCAACAAAACATTTACACGGGGAGGCTTCGCCCCGAGATCCAACCTCTTTTTTGGGCCCTATTATATACCATCTTTGCCAGAAAAGGTAGCTCTTTCGTATAGCTTCTATTGACAAAGGGTACCTCTTTCAGAAACCAGTTTGGAACGCTGCATCCCTTTTAGCTGTTGCAAGTGCACCGTCTAAAGATGAAAAATAAAACTAAACCAGAAAGCTTTGTTGCCATTCTCAGAGCCAAAAAATGCGCCTGTTAGCCCTTTTAGGACCTTTCTTAGACTGCAATGACGGACTTCCCCAACCATTCCGATACAAAGGTACCTCATTGGGACGGAGCCTCTCCGTATAGAAGAATCCTTGCTGACGTCATTGCTTACATTTTTCATAATTAGCAGACGACTTAACTCATAGAAGCCGTGGTGGTTTATACCAACTAAATTCAAAAGTTGAAGGAGCACACTACCTTGAGCAATTTGCGCAATTTTCAGCTCTTTCTAAGCAATACTGAAGGAAATATCAGCCATTAAAAACTGCGAAATTGCTGGGTGGTAAAAAAGTTAATGAGCCATACATAATTTGTTAAATTTCGGGTTTTTAAAAGAAAATTTCTTCGAAGCCATTCGGTATATCGAGCTCAATTTTTCAGAGATAACTGAAATTGCTAGGCTCTTTCAATATTCAGCCCGTTTGGTTTGTTAGCTTCATAAAATAGCGATAAACAAATGTTAATAAGGCAAAAAATGTAAAGAAAGATTCGCCTATAGGCAGGTATGGGGAGCAAGCCCGCGGGGTTTATTATATTTTCTTTCAATATTTTTTCAGATGGAGGCTCCAGAAAGCTTTGTTTTCCCCTACAAGTGTTGGCAGGTGTGGTTGTGCTGGTATTTCCTATCGCGATTGTTTTCTCACTTGTCCCACCTTTAAAGACACGGAACCTTTGAACACTGATCCTGACAGACCTCTGACTTTAAAAGACCTTGATAATGTCAAACCGATTCTTATCAGCAACTCAGTTATCAATAGATGGCGTCGCACTACCTCCCCCAGGGAACCTGACTATGAAGTACTGTCGATGTCACCGCATGGAATTGAGAGGCTGGACCGTCCATCCGACCAGCAAGAGTTCGAAGGTAAACTGATGCCGGAAGATATTTATCTCTCTGATGCCATGGCAACCTCAGCTGCAGCTGTGGATCATCATATGGGTGCCCTTGAAGGAGGCGAGGAGTTATTTAAAGACTTGAAAGTCACGTTGGGGATAGCCATGGGTACCTCACTTATTGGGAATCCAAGACAAGAACGGAAAGAAAGCAAGTTTCTTCAGGTACGTTAACGCTGAATATACTACTCACTAACTAACAAGATTTCCAAATTCACTAATCCTTTCACTACGAAATGTGGCCAAAGGCAAATTTCGACCAAAGTTCCAAATTTCATTTACTAAAATTTTGAGAAACAAATGGCATCATGTGAAAGTAAAGGCAGAGAGCTTTCATCTGAATGGTCACATCATAGGATTTCGTCCATAGACTCAAGAGTTAGAGTCACCTTACAAAACCCCCTCAAACACTCTGGCAGTGAAAGGGCTAAGAAGTCGGCGGAATTTTGATTGTTAAGTGTATATTAGAGCGGTTTTCATTTGAGTGTCGAAAAGTAATTGGTTTTGCACTTTCTACACGATGAGATTGGCTTAAAAGATTCGCGCCACCTTTTCATCCAATCAGAAGTAAAACCAAAGCCAATTGTGACGCGCTCGCATGCATTTTCCCGCGCTTTGCGTCAGCCGCATGTAATTACTTCGAGTTTTGATTGGTTCAATGTATTGTCTGTGTCCTATGTGATTGGCCAGAGTAATTACTTTGGTTTTGGTTTTACGACACTCAAACGAAAACCACTCTATTACCTGTTCAATAACTTGGCAGTTCGGTGGACTGATGTCAGGTTTAAGACATTCGGCTGCGCCTCGTGTTTGTAACTTCAGGTGATGGGACACTCCTGCTCTAGTCCATTCATTTTGAATGTCATATTTCACTCTAATCGAATGCTTCTCCGAGGTATAGAAATAACTTTGGCTCGTACCGTGAAATAAATAAGTCGGATAACTCAAGTACTTAAATAAGCTAAGATATTTGATTTTCCCGCCTTTTCTTAGCTTCCTAGGGCTTAATATCGATTGGCAGTTTGTCATATTTTGAATAGGAAGCTAACAACTTTATCTTCTGTTTCTTTTTCGGTAGATTCTTCCTTTCTTCATAGAGATTTCCCGAGTGTCTCCTTTTTTGTTTGGATACATTTCTTATCACCTAACTGGGAAGGAAGTGTACTTCGACATCGGCGTGCTTTCGTTCTTCTTACTTCTAGTGCTGCTTACTATTGTAGCCCTCGTTCCCACAGGCAGTGCCAATCCAGGCAAACTGGAGAAGATCGCTAGGTATAACTATGACTACTACCCTGCTTCTGCTGTTACTGCTGACACTACACTGCCACTACCTCTACCACTACAAATATCACTACCGCAACCACTATCACTACCACTACCATTAGACCTACCATTATCACTACCGCTACCACTACCAGACCAATACGACTATTATGATCAATAACAACACCACTACCTATTTTCCGCTATCACTAACGCTAACAACTACCATGATCGCAACCGCTACCTCATCCACAGGGTCCAGAGGAGATGTGTTTGTCGTTAGAACATCCAAACATCTGAATTATGGATTATTTTGATCGCGTTACAGTTTCGTTACACATTCTATATACCGCAAACCAAGAGACTGAGGGCTTGCAAGTGTTGTTTATATTAATTTTTGATTACCAAGTATTGATAAGAAACTTAGAGGTTTTTTGATTAATTTTGTTCATAGATACTTTGCAGTCCACGTGCCATATATAAGCTTCGTTCGTAAAACAATTGGAATACTTAACCACGGGCCGAATCCACCTCCAGTTCTACGGCTCAGCGACGGCGGCCATGTTGAAAATCTCGGTATCCTCCCTCTTCTGAAGCTGCGGCTGAAAAAGATCATAACGGTGTACGGAGGGCGAGCGTCTTCTGAACAAGCATTCTGTGACACCCTGTTGAAGGCCCTAGATATGGCAAGAAAGAAGTTGAGATGCTCGTTTACAGGTCTTGATGGCCGTGATATCACTGAAGACATTCGAAATAAACTGGTGGAAAAATCCCCAGGAAATCAACCGAGAAGTTACAGGTTGGTGAACAAAAAAGATTATCTTTTTTCAGGAAGATAACCCTTACCACATCAGGATTAGCTCTGTTGGTAGAGTGCTTGACTGCAGAGCGGGAGGTCAGTCACGGGTTCGATTCCCGGGGCCGCATCAACACCCGGGGTCTTAAAATAACTAAAAAATGAAGGTACTGCCTTTGCCTTAGCTGTAAGCCTCCACAGTGACCTTAGGGTGGCTCTGGAATGACCGTTTTGAATGGCAATCCCGTCTCCAGTAGGAGACGTAGAAAATAGTGTCTTCAATTAGTACTTTCATGCTACATTAACGCTCAAATAAAGTGCATTTTTTTGGCCGCGTACTTAAGCGTTTGAGTGATATAAGTAGGAAATCCAGAACTTCGATATTTGGAATTGAACCAAATTATTCATATGGTGATTAACTATCTCAAGTGTAGCGCGCGTTTATACGTTTATACCCATTGCAGCAATGTCTTAAAAAATCAGAAGTCGGAAAAAACCTGCTTTGACTCATTTCTCTTTCAGGTTTAAAGTCCATTACTTCGACAAAGACCCGGATAAAGACAAAGATCACAAAGTTGGTGAAGCGGAAGTGCTTTTCATTGCCCCGAGACATCCCAACAAGGGTATCAAGATGGAACAACCAATGTCCTGGAAGGATGCTCTCAGCGATGTTGGCGAGGATCTTGAAGCAAACAACTGGGGATCTGGACCTGAGCTTACCGCGGATGAAGTTGACCGACTGACATTTTGTTGCTGTCAATGTTGTCATGGTAACGCTTGTCAGGGATTTTCTGAAAGCATTTGCGGGGCGTTTCCTCAGCATTCCACCTGTAATCAGTTTTACACTCCTGCAATGTTCACTGCCTATCACAAAGAAGGATATCGTGCATGTTTGGAAGCTCAAGCTGCCGAGTTTCTGACCGAACCAACTTCACAAAATGAGTATAATTCTCGCTTAGAAGAAGTTGTCAGTCAATGAGGTGGCCGCAATAATCAATTTCCGCCACGCGGATCCCTCAGTTTAAAGACAGGACAATAATGTATGTCCCGGAGATACAATTGACGCATTCGTGGAAGAATGTCTGGTCTTTACTACAAAGACTTGAGCAAAGCGTTTGACGCAATAAACCACAGCCTTCTGCTCGCGAAGTTGAAGGCCTATGGCTTTTCTCCACATGCCTTAGAACTGATGTCCACCTACCTGCTAGGTCGTCAACAATGTGTCAGATTAGAAGGCGTATGCTCTAACTTCAAAACAGTTCAATCTGGCGTTCCTCAAGGTTCCCTACTAGGGCCATTGCTGTTCAACATATTCATTAATGACTTGAATTTCTGTGTTCCTAATGTCTCATTGCGGCTGTAGGCTGATGACACGACTGCCTACCTGTCTGATGTATCTCCCACCATTCTAGAATTTTCCTTCAACAAAGATCTTCAGACTCTTTCGTCGTGGTTTGAGTCTAACCATTTAACAGTGAACAGTACTAAGACTCAAGCATTATCTGTCGGACCCTGTGCCTATCATTATTCTTTATTTCTTAATAATGCTAGAATAGAATTTCTCCGATCTATTGAGATTCTCGGAGTTACTCTAGACAAGGACCTATCCTATAAAGAACACATATCAGATCAACTAAAGAAAGCCTACGCGAAGGCCTCTGCACTGGGAAGAATAAGGCATTTTCTTCCTCATGATGCAATGATAAAACTTTATAAAGCATTTATATTACCTCATCTCGAATACTGCAGTCCTTTGTTTGTAGGCATAGGTACGGGTCAACGCAACCGTCTCGAAGATGGCAACTGTTATATTTTGAGAAAATTAATCGGGCACAACAAGTCAATGTCATACGACGAGCTGCTCACTACGGCTAGCATGAAATATTGCAGGCGCTTACACCAGGCGTTAATACTTCTTTTTAAATGCTTAAATGGTACGGGACCTACTTATATTGGAAGCCTTTTTAAATACAGGCGTACACCGTATAGGCTAAGAGGCGAGGGCTTGAATTTGAAATTACCTAACTTTAATCTTAAATTTAAGAAGTATTCTTTCACTTACTTACTAACTAAGTTATGGAACAGTTTGCCTTCTCAAGTGCGTCTTTCAAGTGATGCTAATGACTTCAGAAGTAGATTGCACGACTGCAGCTTTTTAGAACGTGTCTTATAGTGCACGATTGTAGCTTTCAACTGTTTTTACAACGGGTATTATAGTTTTCCTAGTCATGTTTCTAGTATGTGGCTTTTTAGTCGGTTTTTGCTTTTTATATTTTATGTTTTTAATACCAAGTTTTTTATATGTATCTATTTATTGAGTTGTTTTTAAAATAGAATAATATTATATAGTTGTAATTATTATAGATTTTATTTATACACGTTCGTATTTTGAACGAGTTTTTTAGCTCTTTGACTCAACGTGTTAAAGTATATGATTGATTTATTGATTGATTGAGACAACATCTTGAGGTGATAGTTAGGGCTCACTTATGAGTGTCCGCAGATGAAGACAGTGGGTAAAGTCCCTCTCTGTGTTCATGCACTGTATCAGTAGAAAAAGGATCAAGAAATTAGGTCTTTTTAGGTCGATGCATTTCGATGACGTAACCGAGCACTCAGACCTCGTGACCATTAACCCTCAAGAAGCGGTGAATGATGAAGCCTGGGAACTAGGTATAGTGAAGGTAACGGCCATGAGGCCCACGCCTCCCGAGGCTTTTTCCGCTATCAGTACAATGAAGCCCATAGCCCTCGAGGGCATGTTAGCCCATTGCTATGTTTACCCAGGTAACATGCCCACTGTACCTATTTATTCGCTTGGTAAAAAGAAACAAAGCGAAGTGAACGTTGAAGTTTAACGTTTTATGGAGGACTCGAACACGCGAAGACGTATTTTACTTTCTCTATTTAAACGAAGATATAGTCCTTAAGAACAACTAAAGGAAATTCTCCTCCATTTGACAAATCGAGGGAGCCAAATAAACGGCATATAATTTGAATGAACGCAAATTGATTTTATTAGTGACGATTTTATTGCCATCTTCCTTGTGGCTACATAAGCTCCCCAGACACGGCCGGCCTTTAGGTACCATTCTCCTCATGGTGCGAAGGTAAAGTAGTACCGCCGCCATATTGGAAAGCGAGAAAACCCTGGGGACGAGGTTGATGCTCTACTATATTAGAGACCTTTAGATTCGAGGAGGAGGTCGATCACGAGACAAGATTTGACTTAAAATATTTTTTCGCGTATCGTCAAAAACATAGAGATCCCGGTATTTTTTTTTCACCAGAAAAGTTAACATGGTTACTTTTATTGAAAGAGTTTAAGCCTTCTCTCGATCGCAAAATGACAAGACTTTCATATCTTCTAATATCTGATAACATTTTCCCTAAAACCCGCAGTAGAATGACAACGGCTATCTCGTTTTCCCTCCAAAATGACGTTGGATCACACGCTCGCGCGCGCTACTCGAGAAAATCTCCTTCTGGTTGTCGCCAAATGCAAATGTCGCTTTCAGATAAATGTTCACATGGTACAAAAACACCTTGCTGGTACGCAAATGACGTAGAGCATGGGGTAAGAAAATCGCAAGGATTACATTACCTAAAATGCTATTTTTCTTTATTCCCGTTGCTTGTTTCAGGAGTTCAGAGCTCAACCGCTCCCTGTTTTTCCTGTTCTTACCTTTTCGCGCCGTCCTCACAATCTAAACGGCTAAAACAGGCTATTTTTTAAGGTCTTAATGCATCATTTTGCGTCTCAGAAATGCGGTCGGTGTTTTCGTACCATGTGACTATTATCTTCGAAGACCTAATGCGCCCACAGCATTCGTTCACACCTAAAAACGTATCCAGTTTCGTTAAATGGATAAATAACGAACTCGTGTAGACGCAGAAAACCCGTTTTTACAAAGTTTGGCAATATTCACTCGTTTTTCCACTCACAAACTTCTAGGCTTACTCTATCCGCATGATATTTACCCACTAACGTCCACGTGTAAACTAAAGCCACAGACGAGTAAGTTTGTGTGAGTTTGACATATAACAACGAAATAAACTGTTGTAGACTCCTCTAATAACTTGCAAAAGTGACGTTTGTGTTTACTTATGACTAACGGATTTTACCTTGCACATGTGTTACGTGGCTTTTTTGATTGCTTTCACCTACACTTGTATTTCAGTCATTTCGCCTACGTTGATTATAGGGAGCTTAAGCAAAGACGTAATTTTGAGAGACTAAGGCGTCAACCGGAAGTGTCTTTTTGCTAGCTAGACCGCGAGCGGTCGACCTTCTTGCGTCAGAGCCATTGCGGCGAGCGAAACAGCAAAATTAAGCATGCAAATTAATGGTAAAAAGAAGGAGAGTTTAGGTTGGAGAGAGGAAAAAGGACGCCCACGGAGTTATTGTTGTATTTTGAATTACCTTTTCAATTTTGTAAGGTAGCGTGGTTTGCCCAAATTTTTGGGCAGAACATTTCTATGATTATATGATTAAAGACGCTAAGCAATCATAATACAAGTTTAGTAGCGTCAAGGCATATTAAAGGGAAAGAGACCTCACGTCCTTTGACGTCAGTGACGTGCGACTACTCGCTCAAAAACGCCTTTGTTAAGCTTCCCTGTATTGATTGTGAGACTTTCTGTCGCACATTGAGAATGGTGGACTGAATTCAACCATGGATTAAATTTTTTGTTTTCTCTAATACTGCCGCAACTTTCGCCGGGAAAAATTCCCTGGGGGTACTTCCTAAAAAGCGGAAATTACGGGGATGCTCCGCCATAAAGGGGCCGGGGTAGGGATTTCGCTAGTTGAAGTAAATGAAATGGTGGAGAAATCTGTCATTTCGGTTTCTTAAAGGGCCAAAAGGTCTAACAGGCCCATTCAATGGCTGTGAAGGAGACAAGAAAACGTCCTGATGTAATAATTAATTCATATTAAAACGACAGTGCATTTGTATAGGTAATAGCATGATTTGTAGTGATATTTAGCATAAATACCACCAGTGATATTTCAAAATTGTTGTACGTATGTTCACGATCTGTTAGGCGAGTGAAATTGAGACAACTTTGAAATATCACGAGTGGTATTTATGCCAAATATCACGTACAAATCATGCTATTATTTGTTTATACTACTAGGTATTCCACCTCTCTAAGCTAATCAAATTGCAAAAATTTCTCATGTAGTAATATCAACCGCAGTTAATTCAGGGGATGCAGTGTTCTAAACTAGCTATGTTGGGTACCATTGGTCAGCAGAAGGTATACGAAAGAGGTATCTTTTCTGTAAAAATGGTTTATAAAAAGGCAAGGTTGGACCTCGATGCGGAGCCCTCCCTTACAAACTTCGTTGAGTACGCCAGTCCCCAGAGGGAAAAATTCCTGTGGAGCGCTTTCAAACCCCGGAATGCTGTGGTTCGTTGTTGCTTTCGGTCACTAAATTGCATAAGTATCAGCGGCAACCAACGACGGTTTCCTTCTAAATGCGTTGAAAACACTTTTTAGTGTACCCAGAATACTTTTAGATCTCTAGAAAAGCACTCTAAGCGGCGCCATAAAATTTGTGTCTGTTCGGTCATCCTAGGGGAACTTGAGTCTTTTCAAAATTACAAAGGCTTCAGTATTATTTTCCCGAAAATTTTAGAGGCAATTCGAGGCAATTCAACGCATTACGAAAGTGCGAATTTTTCTGATTCCCCTCCCCATCACATATTCTGCATATTTGAATCCGAAAATTTTAGCTTTCCTCTTTCTTACGAAAAATAGCCTAACCTGGGATGTAAAATGTTAAAAATTATACTTCAGAAAAACGTAGGGAATTTATAAGACAAGCGTCGAAAATTGTACATGAGCGGAACGATCATGTAGAAATTTTTAGGCATCCTCAAGTTATAGAAAATTCTAGTAGACAATATTTACTTCCCCGAACATATATTTTTCAGAAAACAGTCGTTGGGTGCCCCTGAAGTATTGGAGCATATCATGTATTACGTAACTATTCTTCAAAAATATCCTTGCAGCTACCCTCCCAGTTTCTGAGTCTCTCGTTTCATCAGATATGTTTGTTTTTTAGACTTCAAAATATTCCCACGGGGATTCCTAAGGCTGTAATGAAGCCAGTTGATATGCTTGGAATTCACTCAACCGAAAAGAAAGACGCGAAAAAGTTGTTTTGTTAAGTTCACCAACGCGAATCGGCAGGCGTCGCAGGGAGCAGACTGAAAAACCGGCATTGAGGTGAGTTGACCTTTAAATTTGTTTTCATTTAGGACCTTTAAATGTGCAGAAATATAAATTAGCCAAGGAAAACAAGTAAAGCTGTTAATATTTCTAACTCTTATCTTTAATCAATTCAGTCTTCGTTTCTCACGCTATTATTAAAACGCGATGAATGCAGTAAATCAGCTCTAGGCAACAATAAGTCGAGCTGGTTGCATCATCGTACCTATAAAAGCCCGAAGAGTGAATGATTAAAAAAGCAAATACCGCGGTTTCTTGCCTGGATTTAGTTAACTACTTTTTACATTTAAAACCGGCCTCGTTTAAACATTATTTGCAACGCTTCATCAAAATATATAGTGTATTATCATAATGTATACAGTCATGATGTGAGCAAAACTGGCGAACAACCTCATTACTAAAAAAGTGAACGAATGAACGAACTCCGTCAAATTAACCGATGCCTTAACACAGTTAACACATGTCGTATTTACTCCACTTATATAAATCTTAAGCGAGCATGACCATTGTCGTGTATTTTGACACGAAGGTATTTGCATATTTGATCCCTGTCTCTTTACAACTGCCAAACATTCAGAGGGTCTCAATGGGGTTAACCGATAGGCGTAAAACGGCCCAAAATTTAGTCAATAGCCGTAAAAATTGAAAAATTTTAACCGTTAGCCGTAAATAGAGTAAAAAAGAGTTAACCGTAAAAGATACTTTTCCCTAGATTCCCTCACTTATGATTGCGTTTTTTATTTCCCGGCCAGTGTGACTCCATACGCACGTTAGGCGAAGCGCCTTTTAGGTGTTGACCAAGACCTAGGCTCCATTTTCGCCGCTCTCTCGGGGAACTAATTTTTTCCATAGCGAAAGTGTGGCTTCTTGTTGGGGATTAATATTTGCGATTTTCAGGAGGTCGAGCCCTTGAAACACTGGTGAAACAACACGCAGAGATGTCACTGTTTGTAAAACACGTTGCCGATGAACAATATTTCCCTGTTTTCCTCTGACGCTACGGTAGACATTGCCATGCCCAGTCCCTGTACGGCGTCTTCCCACGCAATTTCGGTCAAGGTATTTTGGTGGCGAACTCGCATGGACCACGTGACCCGAAACGCATTAGCCGGCCGGAATAATGAGGCCCACGAACAAGGCAACGGCAGACAGTCGTTCCATACAGTCCTTCGCTATCATTAAAAAGACTGGACACGGGAATTTTGTTATAGGTCGTTTTCACGCCAGAGCTAGAAATGGACTATCCGTCTGAGGCTAGCCTGTGTACAGTCGCGCCCTCCCCACAGACACCCACTCTCCGATTTTTTCTGAGGTAGGGGGCGGCTGTACACAGGCTTTCTCGAACGGATAATCCCGTCTACAAACTGTCCGTCGAAAATGACGGATAAAGACAGGCGGATTGCTCACTCAAAATTAAAACTATTCCATTTTCGAATTAAGAAGTATTACCTATCTGACGCGAATCATCAAACGGATAACCCGTCTCACACAAATAATCCGTCTCTAGTGTGAAAACGGCCATTTCTGTTATAATGAATGTCGCGCCCTGGCCTTAAGTTGGGCGTTTGCGTGTCTGCTTTTCTTTTTCACAACGGATTATTTTTAAATTGACTATTGACATTTCTATGTGTAAAATTATATTAGAAGAGAAATACTTTATAAAAAGTATGATCTATCAAATGTTAAAATTTTTCAAAAGAATAGGTTGTTTCATCCCGAGATGATCCAAAGACCTTTGTTTTGATTTAAAGATACAAAAAATACAGGTTGATTAATATTTAACTTTTTGGAACAAAAGAAGTTAATTTTTAACTTTTTCGTTAACCGTAACTGAAAAAAATTAACCGATAGCCGTAAAAGAGCCAAAGTTTTAGCCGATAACCGTAAAAGCCACCACCCCATTGAGACCCTCATTCAGGGTGCACATTTCCCGCATGGGTCAAATAAGAGCCATCTCTTGGCCATACAAGTTTGTTGAAACACTAGTAAAAGGGAGACGAAAGCTGAACATTTTTCATGTGACATTTTCTCAAACGACTTATCTATTTTTTCCGCGTGTTTACGTATTCTCTTCTACTCTAATATCGAGTCTCACTTGTTTAGCTACTAGTGTCAATCGAAAGTATGTAATTGAACAATCCATAGCTTGCGATCTTTTTGGTCAGCACGGCCGAGGCGAACGCCATCTTTGAGGTACTTCCAAGTCTCCCTGAATAAAGTTGAGGGGGAGAGGCGGCCAGGCTAGACGGTATCAATAGATATAAAAGATATTTGTAATTATAGATAGATGTGTGAATTCAAAATCTGAATAAATGGCTTTATACACATCTGAAAAGTCTGTCTGGTACAATAAACGTTTTTTTCTTCTTTATCGGTCTTTCTGCAGAGAAATAAGCTACAACAATCTATTACGTTATGGCCAAAGTTGGATTAGCATTCTCTGGTGGTGGGATCCGGTCAGCGTCATTCTGTTCCGGTGTCCTGCGCAGACTACTCCAGAAGAAAGCCAATGTAGATTTCCTAAGCTGCGTGTCAGGGGGTGGTTACACAGGTACTGCGTACTTGGACTGGAAGTACCGGAATGGCAAAAAGGACTCGCCAGAGTGGCATCGGGAATTCTTCGAGCATCTGCGAAGTCGAAGCGGTGCCTTTTGCAATTGGCAAAAGCCCTGCCAAGGAATTCTGGATTCTGTCATACTGTTCACGATGACAGTATTTGTGGCCTTAATCATCCCCTTTCTATTGTGGTCTTCTTACGCATGTCCACTTGCTTTTGTGATCGACTTCTTGTTTGGAAAGATTCTTCGTGGCGGAGGTAAACCTTGCTCAAAGGTGGTCCAACGGAATCCAAATATGACCATTAAAGAATGCCGTGTAGAACGACTTACCTCCCCTATTATTTACAAGCAATTCGCCCTGTTTGCAGCACCTATTGTTGTAGCTGTATTATCCAGTGCCATCAAAGGTTTATTTACCAAAGGAAAAGGCCTGTTCACATTCCTCTCTACGTCCGGTTTCGTCTTTTTTGGTTTGGTTTTCATTCCTTGGTTCATTGACGAATTTCTTCACTTGATTCCAATGTGGATGAAATTTCTTATCATCCTGCCCACATTTTTTCTTTGGTTTTCGTTTCCGCTCATGCGCAAGAATGCCACTCTCGTTCTTGTGATTTACATCTACTCCTTTGTAATTAACTGGAAAGTTTTCAATGGTCGCGTATTCAGCTTAGAGTACAATGACGAGTTGTTCAGTTCTCTGATGGGTGTGTCTACTGTTCTTTTGTGGATTGCGCCTATTATAGGAACAATACAGCAGCGCATTGGCCACGTTTACAATAGGTTAGTTTCGTTTATTGTGATAATTAATAATTTCAAACTTTTTTAAGATTAAGGGAAAAATCAGCTTTGGCCTCGAGAAAAAATTATCAAGATAATATCATAGGTGACGAATTACTCCTTAATTTTGGCGCGAAATTTCAGCGTTAATTTATAATTTCACATGTGAAATTACAAAATTGCCATGGCAACCCTTTCGTACAACTCAGTGTCAAGATGGCGACGAAGTTCTAAAACGCCGTGAATGATGATGTCAGGGCACAAAAAGACGCTTTAGAAAACCTGAACACTCAAGAGAACATCAAGGAGGATTCTAACAGGTATCTTGCCGAAAAATTCTGAAAAATTCTGAATTTTATAAGTCAAATTTAAGGTCTAAACGTTTGAGAGAGTAGAGTTCTCGATCGATACGATCCAGGATAAACATGTAAAAGATCGAAGATTGCTAACGTAATTCGTCACCTGTGATATTAATAGGTAATCAAATGGTATACTCGTGAAATTAGGGAATAATTCCACTTGCGTTTTGTCTAAATCGTAATAATTTTCCTCGCCTAAAGGCTCGGGAAATTATTACGATTTGGACAAAACGCGCGTGAAATTATTCCCTAATTTCACTCGTCACCATTTGATTACACATACAAATCAAATTTTTAATTTGAGATTATTAGAGGAGGCCTCATATCTTTAAGTACAGACTGGATCAGTGCACTCTGGAGCCCATAACTCCGGAGAGAGCAACTTACATGCGCTTGTGTCACGGCGTGTTCACCGACCAGTTTATTTTCAGAAAGATGTTGGGGCGACTTTATAATATCTTCTAAGTCCTAGAAACTAGTCAACGAAACATACAGACCTGAAAATAGTATTTTTGATCTTTTAAAAAACGTTAAGTTTTCCTATTTGATATCTTCATACTTCAAATGTCCTCATTAATAAAATCCTTTAAATATCCGCTAAGAGTCCTCAAAGCAAACATAGAACATAGGAGTAAAGGGATTGAGTTTATGATCGGATAAATATAATTTTTTTTGACAAGTAGTGGTTGAACAGGTTTATTTCACCAAGGCTGAAATCATAATAAGCCAAACCTTTGCCCGACGTTTCTTTTCCTGGTTAATATTGTATATTAAAAAAATTAAATTATAACAATATACAGGATTTGTTGACCGAGTGCTAACGTTTTCCCTAAACTACATAATTAATTGACACAGGTGGCGTATCCAAAGAGCTTTCTATACACCGTCAAGCGTAGGTATATGGGGCTGTGGAGGAATATCATGGCGAGATCTGTTCTTGCGTTGCCCAACGTGCAGTCCACACATGCAGCGCATCAACCTCAGCCGAGCACTGACCTTGGAGGACCTTGATGACGTAAAGCCCATTTACATAGGCGGGATCACAGTCAATAAATGGCGACGAACCACCTCCCCTAAAGAACTAGAGTATGAACTCTTAACGATGTCGCCAAATGGAATTGAACGACTGGACCGACCTCTTCACGAAAGTGAGTTTGTTGGCAAGTTGATGCCTATGGATGTGTTCTTATCTGACGCAATGGCAACGTCAGCTGCCGCTGTCGATCATCACATGGGAGCCTATGAAGGAGATGACGCATCCTTTAAAGACTTAAAGGTTATGCTTGGAATCTCGATGGGGACGGCGGTCGTTGCTGACGAGAGGCACGAGGGAAAAAGGAATTGTTTAATCCAGGTGGATAAATAAACATTTTTAATCTAGAATAAAATGACTGATTGACTGAAGATTTGACATGCCATTTTTACATTACTTCATTTATGTAGTTCTGTGCCACGCAAAAGACATTACAAAACAGTGCCCGGATTCAGACCCTGAGAAAGGGGTGGTGGGCAGTCGTCCAGACCCTTAGATAAGTAGGGGGCCCGTTCTCTCCTCCGGGCCCCTCCTCCTGGATCCGCCACTGCAAAAGTAGCCTGAAAAACTGCCGTCTCTCCTCACCTCCTCCTCCTCTCGGGTGGAAAAACATCCCTAGCGGCGAGGAGTGTAGCCTCCCACCCAGGCGTTTTTAGCGGAGCTTGTTTTTCAACCCTCCCCACAAACGAGCTCCCCTAAAAACGCCTGCGTGGGAGGATACGAGGAGTGAGGATTACGGCGAAACATTCAGAGAGGTGTTGCGTGACAACGACGGCAGGCTTTTGGGGACCTGGATCAGAGTAATGGCTGTTGTTGGTTTAGAGCTCTGTTTGATGTACTTAGCGTAATATATATAGATTAAGCCAAGGCTAAAAGCGAAGCTCTCGTTAACATACTTATAGTGTACTCAATGGAAAAGTTACATCCTGTCATGCTCAGAACGGCGACGGCAACGAGAACGGCAATTGGTCTGATAAGCAAAAATACAACTTTGCACATGCAGCACACTTGAAACAGTGACATAAGACAGATAAAATGGCGACAAATGGCACAAACATGGGCGAAAACTGCGACAGCGACGATGAAATGCACAAAAAAAAATTAAAATTGTAAATTGCTTGTTTAACCACGAAGCACACATAGGAGTTCATATGAACTCGTTTAAACGTGTTCGTACGTTCCAGATCGAATTGGAATTTGGAAGTGTTGGTTTTTGAGGAGAGGGGAAAACCGGAGTACCCGGAGAAAAACCTCTCGGAGCAAGGGAGAGAACCAACAACAAACTAAACCCACATATGGCGTCGACGCCGGGAGTTGAACCCGGGCCACATTGAAGTTAGGCGAGCGCTCTCACCACTGCGCCACCCTGCGCAAATACAATTGTAGTAAAATACCGACAGGGACATGGCTTCCTCCTCAACACGAGAAGCGAGAGCCTTTGAGATTCAGACTAGGGAAAAGTAAATCCCCCCACCCCTCCCCCTAACAAAACCTCATTAATAATTTCTCTGTTTTTAATTACTTTTTCTCAGTTTTTGCCGCTTGTCATAGAAGTACTTCGTATCCTGCCACTGATGCTTTGTTTGATTCTCTACTGGCAAACTGGTCGGAGAAGGTACTTGGTTATTGGAATCTTGACGTTCTTTGGTCTGCTGATATTACTCACGCTCACCGCACTAATACCCACTGGCAGCAAAAATCCGGGACGACTGGAACGGATTGCCAGGTAGATTACTTCGTTCACTTGACAAATGACGTTGAAATACTAACTTGTTTTTAAGTTTTGAAGTTTGTATCATTAACCCAATATTTTATAAACACAATGATAAAATAAGAGTTAACCCACGGAGGACGTCGCCCTTGGCCTAGAGACAAATTTAATTCAAAAGTTGAAAGAGGTGGATACTAGGCAGAGTGTTTTATCACCGTCAAAACGGAGATACAGGGTGCTAAGATCCAGTGGACCTCCCATATTCAAGCTACTGGAAATAGGTATGTGCATGCCACGCGTATAAAATGGTATCATCGATATCAAGGTACCCAGTCTTTAAAACAGGCTCTACTTTTTAATCAGGATTGTGGTCCCATCGCAAGATACCTATAAGAGCACTAGACCAAAGTAGTAACTTTCATGAAACCTCAACTGCCGGGTCATTGTATCTTATTTTAAAAAAGTCTTGGTTAAAGAATCATAAAAAGCAACACCAATAACAGTTGCAGAAACATACACAATCTGTTTATCCAATCTTGCGTTTTCTGTTTTTTCTTATAAATATAGGGCATGATTTTTCGATTTTCCTTCCCTCTAAAAAAGTCGTGCTGAATAAAGACCGTTCCTGGTACTTACCTTTCCTGAATTGAGAGAACGGGTCAAATGTTACTAAGCTTACTTAACCCTAACGACTAACCAATCGCTTCTTTGTAGATGGTTCACCATAAACGTCGCTTACGTCAGCTTTGTCCGTAAAACCATTGGTGTGACGAATCTAGGTCCCAATCCACCGCCCGTCTTACGCCTGAGTGATGGCGGCCATATTGAAAACCTTGGGATCCTTCCTCTTCTCAAGCTAAGACTGAAAAAGATTGTTGTCGTCAATGGTGGACGCACAATTTGTGACGAAGCTTATGGTGCAACTTTATTGGCCTCTTTCGATATGGCCAGAAAAAAGCTAGGTTGTTCATTTTCGGGAATGGATGGACGAGACATTGCGGAGGATATACAAGACAAATTTGTGAATCAACCTCCAGGATCACAGCCAAGCAGTTACCGGTAATTTAAAAGTAAAAATCTTTAAACGTGTAGAATTTTTGTGCGGGAAAATAAGTAGCGAGAAGGTTCATGTAATGGCGCTTAAAACCATCAAAATGCGAATATTTAATTAACCTGGGATGGGTAATACAGTTTCGGACAGTTGAACCTTAATGTGTGACAATCTCTCGTAAGCGACCACCTCCCATAAGCGACTACTAATATAAAACACCAATTTCCCGGTCAAAGCCTTGTTGGAATCTTTTGTAAATGACCACTTATCATAAGCGACCCCGATTATTTTTTGGGATGACGATTTTACTATTCTCCATTGTTTAAACCTCTTTCCATTAAACTAAAGTAGACTGCTCTTGAAATCCGTTTTTGCGTCGTTTTGTTCTGAAAACGGGTATGCACTTTGCCCATTTTTGTCTGGGTATGGTTTTTGAGTGAACTGCGGGAGTGTACCTATGAACGTATTTATCGTTTCAATTCCAGATGAGTAAGAAAGAAAGAGAAATATGCGAATTCGAAATGAATTTGGAGATTTTTTTTGTCTGCACTCTAATCGAAGTAACGATAACATAATTTCTGCCTAAAGACCAGGTCTGAAAACGGGTATGGATTTTAGAGGTATGGTTTGAAAACGGGTGTGGAAAATTACATTTTCTGGTTTGAAATAGGGTCAAGATTTGGAGAACCGGGCGGCACACCCCCACCAAGAATTCCCAGGAGTTCCCCCCCCCCCTCCCGTACTATACTACTCAGAACATATAGAGAATACTTCATGGAAAGTGCTGGCGTACGGTATTTACGCACGAGTTGTTGACGTATCAGAAATCGAACGAGTGAGCGCAGCGAACGAGTAAGATTTCTGATACAAAAACGAGTGCGTAAATATCGTACAAAGCACTTTCCATGTGGTATTGTGTTTATTATATACATACCGAGACATTCATCATTTTGGCGGCCTTTTTATTTTAAATCTTTCAAAAATGCTTATTTGCCGCTACACACTTGCCGAAAAATGACAAAGAAAACGAAGTATCAGCTTTTTAGTACAAACGTTTGTTAAAAACATAAATGACGGTAAGGATATGAGGTAATCCAAGAACTATAAGTAATCTTAACTGTTTGTTGTCAATGCACAATTGAAAATGAGTAAATTTAAGTAAAATGGCCGGTTTCAATATAAGCTTAAGCTTAAATGAAAGGCAAAGTAGCTCCGACAAAAAGCACAACAAAAGCTTACGTCTCGTTCTGTTTTTCCCTTTCCGCTGTTGTTTCGCCGGCTCTCTACCGTTTTCTTTATCGACAGTGAAACAAACGAAACTATTCCACTCCATTTCCGAAATGTTTTTCACTTTTTTAGCAAAAAACTCTTTGAGTAAAATTTTTCTCGTTGAATGTGTGCGAAGCGGCGCTGCAAACTGCAATAAGAGGCGGGAATTTTGGCGCGAAACTCACACACCTCTGTGGCCTCTGATTGGACGTATCATTTTTCTCACACGTGAAAAAACATCGTTCGCGATTCTGATTGGACGTATCATTTTTTTCACGTGTGAAAACCATCGTTCGCTCCTCTGATTGGCTAGAACTAATTTGCGTACGAAAATTTACGACATAGCTTTTTGGTGAGTATTTCTCAGTATGTATATAATAACAGTATATACGAAGACCTCTCAGTGATAACATGGAACTAACCATATCGTAACTTAAAAAGAGTCTTAACATTGCGAATGAGCACTCACGGGAGGTTTGACAGTCAGTTATTTGCTTTAGTCCTGCCTCCCCCCCCCCCTCCCCCGGGGCTCTAGTCCGCTTTATTCCCTAGCAAGGAACCATTCCTTCTAGATCGTGTATACATTTACCTTTGTGAAATGAGAAGTTGGTGATTATTTCTTAGGTTTAAAGTTCACTACTACGACAAGGATCCCAGCGGATATGGTAAAACGAAAGTTGGTGAAGGTGATATACTCTTCATCGCTCCCCGACACCCCGACAAGACAGTGCAAAAGAAGGCAAACGAAACTTGGGGAGAGGTGTTGCGTGACATTGACGTTGATCTCGAAGCTGGCCTTTGGGGACCTGGTCCAGAGCTGTCAGGAGAAGAAGTCGATCGTCTGACGTTTTGTTGCTGTGAGGGTTGTCATGGTGTCAAGTGTCGAGGCTTGTCAGAGTGGATGTGTGGTGCGTTTCCCCAGCATTCAACAGCCAATCAGTTCTATACACCTGCCATGTTTACAGCGTATCATAGAGAGGGTTACCGCGCTTGTATGGAAGCGAATGCAATTGAATTCCTTGCTGAATCCCAGGGACCGCGAGAAGATGCGGCAAAGGCGTATGCGACAATGTAAAATGACCCATTTACAACAAGTACATCTATACCACTCTGGTGTCGGGTGATCTATGGATTTTATTGAACGGTGTATGTGGAAAATAATGTACACTAAAATCGAATTACAAGAATGTATGATCAGAATTAAGTTATTCTAAAACACATAAAACATAAAGGCGTGATCAGCTTAGGAATATATTTATGCCATGAGCTTTCCACTGAGTGAAAAGCTGTTGTAGTTGTCAGGTTTATATTTGGTAAGTATCCTGCTATCCGTAAGATTTAAGCTACTATATTATTGTAACAGTAAAAGGCAGAATATAGTCAAACAAAGTGATAAGCTTCCAAAATAACTTTTCAAAAAAAGTTTCGGTTATAGTGTAGCGGTATTTTGGAACAGTTAACCATCTTCACCGGACTCATAAGAAAGGCATCGTCACGTGCACTGACTAGTTTCAAATCTAGAATTTGTTGTCACATTTCCTAGAGTACCGTAAATCCTCTACTGAGCCCCCCAGGGGGCTTACTTATTTCAAGCCCATTTAAGGGGGAAGGGGGGGCTTAATAGAGACGGGGGACTTATTTGAGAGGGGGGGCTTATTTAATTTAGAAACGACGATGGTATCCTGCAGTTCTCCATAAAGAACTAGAATAAAGTGGGAAATCTCAAGTACAAGAAGTTTTAGGTCATGCAGCCGGAACCAGCGATTCCACACGAGTTCGTCGAGAAAGTTGGGACGAGAGCAAAAAAAAAAAAAAAATTACTCCCGCTCTAACTCTCGTCCAATAAGTCGATTGGAAGCACTTGCTACGCAGGCTAATGCAGCCAAGGATCAGAATCAAATCAGAACTTCCAGTTGGTAAATAAACCATCCCGAATCAGTCCACTCGAAGTTTTACAGTCGTGATTGATTAATACAGTCTATTGTTTATTAGTGAAGAATGATAAGGGGGGGGGGGGGGAGGGGGCTTATTAACTTTCTTCCCCTGAAAAGGGGGGAAGAGCTTATTAGAGGGAGGGGGCCTATTTGAGACGGAAGTCTTCATTTATTCGCCTTTAATGTTCAGTTAGAAAAAATTTTGTATTCTACTGTACAATATCATTATTGCTAGATTGCTAGTTTTAGTTTTGTCTTGTTCTCCTTGTAACCACCTTCAGGTATTAATGACCAAATACAAACAAAGTTACCAAAGTCTATTGGGTCACGCGCAGAAACCACACGCGACGTTTTTCAAGTTTTATAGTAGGCGTAACAACTTCAACGGTAAAGAAGTTAGTGACCAACAATTTATTTTGCATTATTCCAATAACGTCAAGTCCAAACTGCAGCAGTTAAATATTTATTAAACTTATAGTGTCTGCTATGTCTGACAACTCCTTTTTTGATGATCTTAATAAAAGTTATAATATAAACCGGTAGGCGAGAATTATACCATACATCAGGGGCACCCAACGTCAATTTTCAGAAAATATCTGTTCGGAAGACGATTTGAGATCTAGAATTTTCGGAACATTAGTTGTAAAATTTATGGCTTGCCTGCCTCTCCTAGGATTTTCGAACGTCTAAAAAATGGTATAATTGCCCATTTTTAACGGATTTTTACCCTAAAAAGGTCACCTAGAATTTTCAGAAGCCTTTTTCTGGCTGAAATTTTCGAAAAGGTAAGTTTTGATCCCTATAATTTTCGGATCACTAGACTTTCAGCTAGGAAATCCGAACAGATGAAAAATTTTTTAGGGGATAAAAATATACCTATATCTACCGTTTAAATACTAAAATACGTTTAACAGGGCTATGTTTAAGTGGTTTTGAACTATATTCTCGCCGGGTGCCCCTGTTACATTCTCAGTAGTTTATGCCTGTTGCACCTAGGCATTATTTTCGCCTCAGTCAATTCGAAATTGCCATTTCTGTCCTCCTTACGATGCATATATTTATATACTCGATGGTGCCAGGAGCCCATAATGGTGCTAAAACATATCATATTTTTCTGGTGTGGACCTTTTAAGCAGTGAGTGTTTCAGTGTACTAAACCGTATCATTTTGCGTTATATTTCATCCTTGCAATATTGCAGTTTCAGTTTACACATGTTCCACAGTGGTCCATTGACTCTTCACTGTTCTATTGTATCTATTGTCCTCCAACCTCTATTTACACTGATGATCTGATAAACCTGATATAGCCTGCGTGGCAGGCGACGGTTGTTTTTGTAAGGGCGAAAGAAGAAAAAAAATAGACTGCGAACGGTCCCTTAGGATGGTCACGCGAGCGAGGAAAGCGCGAGCGAGGAAATCGAGCGAAGCGAGCGAAAGCCGAGGGGAAGCTTCCCTCTCGGCCATTTCGCTCTCTCCAGTCCTGCCGAGCTTAGACTTGACTGACTGAAGAAGGACTGCTCGCAGTCTAAAAAAAAAGGAAGAAATCCAAATCTGAAAGAAATGTAAACGTGATATAATCAGTTATCGGTAAATATCGTGAAATCTTTATCTGGTAGTATCTTGGTGTTGCGAACAGATCCAATCGCCAAATGACGTAAAATAAAAGATTGCAAATGCACTGACAACACCCACACCAAAAGACAAGAAGCCGGAACCAACAATAGTTTCCCTAGCAACAAGAAACAGCCCTTTACAGTCGACTCTCTCTTAACTGACAACTCTATATAAGACTCACCTCGTGTAAGGCAATTCGGATTCCGGAATCCGGGAAATTTTTGCTTTTGGAATCCGAAATCTGGGAAAATCTTACTAATGGAATCTGGAATTCTGGGTTTTGGAATCCGGAATACCGCTCAAGGAATCCGGAATCCCACTAAGTAAACGATTGGAGTCCAGAATCCTGGGTCTGACAAAAACTGGAGTCCAGTACCTGGAATCCGGAATTCAAGACTGTCTTGGATTCCCTTATATGTGACATATAAGACGGACACGACGGTAAAACGTCAGTACACCTATAGTTAGTCCCTGCCTTCTTTTACTCCCCATATTTAACTCTGTATAAGATGGACATCACTCTAAGACGGACACTTAATGCTGGTCCCAAAGCTGTCCGTCTTAGATAAATGACTCAGTTAGAATACTTAGCACAGTCGACCTTATCTTAACGGACACCTCTATGAGACAGACACCCAGAGTTAGTCCCTGCCTTCCTTTACTCCCTATATTTGACACTGTAGAAGATGGACATCACTCTAAGACGGACACTTACAGTCAAGCCAGGTCAAGTGTACCCCCCAAAATTCCATTAATGAATTTACTATGCGAAAGTTGAGTCCGTTGGCAGTTGTAGATTTCAGATTCATCTCTACATTCTTGCATGCGTAATGAGCCGTGAATTCACACGCGATTAAGTTACGAAATTTCTACCAGCTCAGTTCCCGTGAATTTGATGTAAATGTCTTTTAAGAATTTTAATTCATTCAAAGATTTTTAATCTGACCAAATACAGACAAGTTCTCGAAAATTATTCACTGCTCATTACGCATGCAGTAATTCTGATTTGAATTTGACACCAGTTACGGAAACGACTAACGGATTCATTTTTCAAATAATCAATTCATTAATAGAATCTTGGGGGGTACGCTTGACCTGTTTTGACTGTAATGCTGCTCCCAAAGCTGTCCGCCTTAGAGAAATGACTCAGTTAGAATACTTAGCACAGTCGACCTTATCTTAACGGACACCTCTATGAGACAGACACCTAGAGTTGGTCACTGCCTTCCTTTACTCCCCATATTTGACTCCGTACTGAAGATGGACATCAATCTAAGAAGAACACTTAGTACTGGTCCCAAAGCTGTCCGTCTTAGAAAAATTACTCAGTTAGAATACTTAGCACAGTCAACCGTATCTTAACGGACACCTCTATGAGACAGACACCTAGAGTTAGTCCCTGCCTTCCTTTACTCCCTTTATTTGACTCTGTATATGATGGACATCACTCTAAGACGGACACTTAATGCTGGTCCCAAAATTGTACGTCTTAGAAAAAGCACTCAGTTAGAAAACTTAACACAGCCAACCGTATCTTAACGGACACCTCTATGAGACAGACACCTAGAGTTAGTCCCTGCCTTCCTTTACTCCCCATATTTGACTCTGTATATGATGGACATCACTCTAAGACGGACACTTAATGCTGGTCCCAAAGGTGTACGTCTTTGAGAGAGTTGACTGTACCTGGTGTTGCATGCTGACCCGCTATGAACTGGGTAGTACTGGTCTCCTAAAGCACCTTTTGGACACTGGTTAGCTTCCCTTTTTTGATAGCAGCCACACATGACATGTTTGTAGGCAAGGTTTCTTGCAAGCTCAAGTTCATGCACTAGAACTAAGCTCTCTAAATTAATTACTGAGTGTCTCAAGCTAGTCGAATATCACTGCACTTCCCAATTGCAAAACCATTCGAGAAAGAACAGGAGTGAACTGCATGTGGATAATTAACAACTCGTTGGACGTTCTTCACACACTTGAGGAGAAGCAACTTTCATCAACTAAGATGAGTGCCTGGGACTTTTCAACTCTTTATACAAGCCTAAAAGATGCCAAACTTAAACAGCAACTCCATGAATTGTTGGAGAGAGTCTTCAACACCAGAGAGGAAAGAGCTTCATCGCCACTAATACTTTTCACGCTTTCTGGACGAATGATCATGATAGGAAGTCTTATAGAAGCTACTCTTACTTCTCCTGTGGGGAACTTTGCCTCGCTATTGACTTTCGTATCGTCAACATCTACGTCCGCTTCGGAAACTTCGTTTTCCGGCGAGGTTAATATTGGTATACCTATGGGCACTAACAGTACACCCTTGTTGGCCGATCTGTTTCTTCACACCTTCGAGTATGACTTAATGCTTAACACCTTGAAACAAGATATGACAAAAGCCATTCAGCTCAGCAACACTTTTCGATACACTGACGATTTATTGAGCGTTAACAATGAGGGATTTGAAAATTACATCAGCACATTGACCCTTCGGAACTGGAACTAAAGAACACTTCCACATCAACACCTGAAGTGTGTTACCACGACGCAAGGATCAAGCTTGGTGACAACAACTCACCTTTCTATGTCAGCATCTACGATAAAAGAGATGACTTTGCATTTCGAATCGTCAATTTTCCACATATGGTCAACAACATCCCCAGTAAACCGGCCTGTGGTACTTACATGTCTCAACAGGTGAGAAATGCTAGGATTTGCCGGTCAATGCACAGGTGGCCCAAGCGTAATAAGAGTTTGTATGGGGAATGAAACTTGGACGAAATAAATGAACTAAAAGCGATAAAGGTTATCAATAAAGTGTAAATATTGTTACCTGGTGTCGTTGTCTTTGTGTTTACGAAGTCTCAGCGCGATTTGAGTACTTTTACATCACCTGTCCTGACAGTGTAACAATTGTAGCTTAAAGACGAATCTGAGTTGAAAGAATAAGCTGAACAGACACATCAAACAATTCTAATCATTTTGCACGAAACTTTATTCCTTGCTTTCCCAGTAATGATGATTCGTTAGACACCCTAAAGGTCTTCTGACAGGTCGAAATGAACCCACTTCTAGAGAACATACGGTTGTCAGTAGAATGCGGGGTCGGGGCCGGGGTCTATCACCCTAACCCTAACCCCGGCCCCGGCCCCGACCCCGACTCCGACCCCGCTGACAACCGGAACATACCGCCTTGACTATGCTATACCGTGGGGTAGTTCCATTTGGTCTGAAGATCGCACCCTGCGAGCAGTGCCGCCTTTTTGTCTCCTTCGATCGAGGAGGAGAAAAGGAAGCTCTGCCTGAATCCGTTTCAAGCCTTTCAAGTCGCCACAGCTCGAACTTCTGGACCTGTAAATCTTGTTTTCGCTCGATGGTCAAAATGTTTTTTCGAGTGCGTGGATCTGTGTATTGATAAACCGATTGTCATAATTAAGCCCACAGTAGCTATCGCACGGCTATTAAGCCTGGGTTCGAAACTATATACAAGTATTCTCGTCCCCAGAGCCACTGGGCTTACACTTGACCAAGAAACGACGGGCTCTGGGGACGAGAATGGTATCCAAGCAACATGCAGCGCATGCTCAACAAGGATCTTGCTCGACATATGCAGAGTCTATCTCAAGTACGCTAAAGTCGAACACGCAAAACCCGCAAAGTTCTGCTGGCAGAGTGATTTGGTAATTTCTTTGCGTTTAGTACATATTAGGTTCGGTTACACTAGACCTTTTCTTAAAAGCTCCCTTGGGGAAACAGCTTGGAATAGGCTGGCTCTGGGTTTTGGTCACTTTCGTGTTTGCGGTTACACACCGTTTATTTCGACAAGATTGAAGCCGCGGACCTACATGGCCTCATTTTTTATCCGGGCTTTAGCTCTTAGTTCCTTTTCACTAGCACTATGTACTGATAACCTGGAATAGACTCACCCTGTATTAAAGGAGCTGTGTCACGAAATTCAGCCAAATTAGGAAATTACAAAATGCCCGTTAAATTAAGAGAACCATAAAAATAACCGCTTAAAACTTTAAAGGAAGGTTAAAATAACAAAACAGAAACAACAAAAGCCACGGATGGGCAAAATTGAAGAGGACTGAAACGGATTGAAGTTAGGGTTTTTGAAAACTGTTCAGCCTAACAGTTTTTGAAAGTTGATCCCTGCTGCTTGCAACTTCAAAAATAATGCTCAGGAGACATATTTGTTTGTCTCGGATCTCTGATTTTGTCATTTACACGTAATTTCTTTGCTTCCTTCAAGTTCCATAGCAATTGAGGGCGAGTAATTGGCAAAATTAAACAAAATGAACTGGACTACCGTGACACAGCCCCTTTAAGTATCAGTAAAACTTCCAGTTTTCTTCTCAATGTTTTTGTAAAACAAGCCGTGACACCGGCGAGAGCTTTGTGGATGTCACTTATAACCTATACAACAGTGGCGGATCCAGACCTTCAGATAACGGGGGGGGGGGGGGGGGGGTCATCCAGACCCTGAGATAAGAGGGGCGGGGGCTGTCTCCAAAAATTTTTTTTCGGCCCTTCGGGCCTCAGTTTGGCCTAAGAAAAGGGGGGGGGGGGGGAAGGGGGGCGGACTCCTCCCCTGGATCCGCCATTGCACAAAGTCGTTACTTGTATCAATATTGGCTAACAGTTTTTGGGGGAATTGCTTGCAGTTTAGGCATCCCTCTGATAAACGGTAACGAGTGTTACGATAGTCAGATAGCAGCAGAAACATTCGTCTATAGCCTGTCCCCTTTCAATTATCAACAATTGTTTCAGTGAGTTTCAAAAGTCAGGCCTGGCAGGGAGGTAAGGAGGAGGTAGTGGGATAATTGTTTCCTCATAAGAAACTATTATATCTTAAAGCTCTTAATGATCTGGCTCCTGACAATCTATCCTCTATGTTCACTGAGCGTAGTAATATAATTCAGGCTATGTCTTTAAAGACTCTGCAATTAAATTAAATGTCCCTTTACCAAGAACTAATTACTTAAAAAAAGAGCTTATTAGCTATAGAGGTGCAACTCTCTGGAATGGTCTAGCCTGCAATCTTAGGCAAGAGAGATCTCTCAATCTTTTTAAGTAATTGTTGAACCGTGCTAAAATAAGGATTTGATTGATTGGTTGATACCGAATACCTAAAAGTGATTCGTCAGGTTACTTTTGGTGCACTGTAGTCAGTCATGCACGTTTTCCATTTCGTCCTTTGTCACTAGATTGCGAACTTCTGGTGCAGGAGCATAATTATGTATACCCGTTTTACCTGAACAAAGAAGACCCCAGATACCCGAATAACCAAAACCCCCTGGCCGGACCTTAAAAGGTGATGATAATTTATATTCTTACAGTTGTTCTTGCTTCATTTTCCCAGAAAATCAACAACACGCGCTTCCATGCATGCGCGATAGCCTTCTCGATGATAAGCAGCAAACATGGTGGGCGTAAAAAACTGATTGGCCGTTGAATGATTAGGAAACACACCACAGCACGATCCTGACAAATACTGCAACAGAGATCGGTGACAACACTCACAACAGCAGTACGTCAAACGATCCACTTCATCCGCTTCCATTTCCGGTCCACTGCCCCATAGTTCATCCTTAATATTGATATCGATCTTTGCTTCATCAGTATTCTTGCCCCATTCCTCGCTCTCCGCACTCACGCCATGTCCCGGATGACGGGGAACAATGTAAAGTACTTCCCCTTCACCGACCTTCTCTTCTTCACCTTCTTCTGTGTAATCGAAGTACTCAACTTTAAATCGATAACTTCTCGGCTGCTTTCCCGGTGGCCTCTCGATGAATTTTGCTCTAAGGTCCTCGTAAATGTCTCGTCCGTCCATACCGGTAAACGAAATCCGGAGTTTTTCTCTTCCTTTTTTGATTGCGGAGAGGAGATCTGTTCCAGGCCCGCCTTCATCCTCCTCGCCTCCATCGATGACCACTATTTTCTGTAGTCTTCTTTTCAACAACGGTAACAGCCCCAGGTTTTCAATATGGCCGCCGTCACTCAGCTGCAGTATTGGAGGGGGAATGGGACCAACGTTCACAACTTCAAAAACTTCCCGGATGAATCTGACGTGGTGTATGTGGACAACACACCATCTGCAACATTATAAGTTATACGTCATCAAGAAGACGTAGGTGTCAATTTGACGTTTGCATAGCTAGTTTGTGTCGTAGGCGTCGAAAGGGGCAGGAGTTATTGTATACCCAATTCCATAATTGGTTCTGATTACTTTTTCAGCTGATTACTACAAACTCTGATTACACAAAACAGTCAATTTAAACAATGTTGGAGAGCAACGTGAATTCTATTTTTAAAACATGCAGTTTAAAAATCTCATACTCATCATCATGACCGACATTATCACCATACAGCGGGACCGTGGGTGATTCAATGACGCTAAACGTTGTTAGTTTCTTTTTAGATTTTGCTGGACAATGGTGGATAGGCCATTTGCACGATGGCGTCATTTTACTACTACCACCAGAATCCTTCAGGGTATTGCTTTCTTCTGCAATTTAAGCCTTTTGTTATTTAAACCTCACTGAGACTACCAAATTTAAATATGAAAGGAGAAACAAAGTGAATTCTGGTCTTAGTAGTAAAAAGACGTGATAATGGTGCAAATGGCCCATTGTATCCGGAAATATTGAATATTTAGTAAAATGCAACTAGTGGTCTATTATCAATGCTGCGTTCTGATTGGTTGAGCTTCTACTAGGTTATATGTTATAGCCTACTGGTAGCGAAAAGCGCGCGCTTTTTGGCGGCAAAAGAGGATTAAAGTCTGTTTAACCAGCTAAATTTTTTTTTTATTCTCAATATTTTTGACCAACTAGTTGGATTTTACTAAAACAATTATTCCTCTCGCCCTCATGGCTTCTGAGTCAATAGCTCATGAGGCCTTCGGCCTCATGGGCTATTGACTCAGAGCCCATTCGTGCTCGAGGAATAATTGTTAATTATCCAGTGAGTTTGCTTTAACTTCCCTTTACCAACCTTTTTATTTACAACGTACCTTTTATTAACTTAAATTGCGAAGAATTAAATTAGACTATTTTCTTTAAAAATAAAATTAAAAAAAAAACTCGACTGTAAGTATTCAAAAATACAAACAAATGTATTAATTGAGCCCACCTTTACATACCTCAGTGGTGGTGAGGACATGGTGTGGGGGCCCGGGAGACTGGGAGCGCGAGGGATATGGGTGGAGGAGAAGAGAGGGAGAGGGGAGTTCTAGAAGGGTGGGAAGTGGGAGAAATGGGGAGAAATTATCCAACAGGGCTAATTAGTGTTTTGCAATCGAAAACGGGACGGGAGTCGGAAAGTTTAAACGCCCTGTCCCTCAACTTAATGTCTTTTTGTTTAACGGAGTGGGACAGTTTATTTTCATTAGCCTCTTAGCGTGTCATTTCCTAGATGCTATTATTGCTCTATTGTCTTCTTCAGTGCTATCAGGAGCCGATTACTTAGTCGGCTCCTGCTGCTATAGAATGTCTACACTGAAGTTCAGTTGTTAAAAATGATGAATCAAATACCTGACAAACGTCTCCAAATATCCGGGATTTTCTGCTCCCGTAGGTAACAAGGCGATAAGCGTTAGTAAGCAGAGGAAAACCACAAAGAAAATCACGGCTCTCTGGTTCCAGGCCTCGCTACCACCCAACAGTGGAATGATGGGAAGGCCAATGATTGGAACTACCAAAATCAGTTGAATAAGGATGGTAATGATCTGTAAGGAAAGGCAATGTGTTATAACTAAGAAAACATTATATTTTTACACAATTTACCTGAAGGATCGGAAATTTGACTATCCCGCGCGGGGCTTTGGACACGCATGCGGTTTCCAGACTCGAATTCTAAACATGGAGGATTTTATCGTAAAGTACTAACAGTTCGTCGCCAATAAGCTCGGACAAACTTAAAGAGGTTGAAGAAGTATCAAAAGGTTGTTTTCTTTTTTATCACATTAATTTCTTCACTGCTGATCAAGCTACAACATGACCTGTCACTATACGGCGAAAACTGCAGCCAGTGTTTATGGGCACGATCCTGCAGGGGCTGGGGCATTTGCCATCTTCTTCTTTGTCCAACCTTGTCCCTACCGGGGGGGGGGGGGCAGCTTAATTAACAGGGGGGGAAATGCTAATGCCCGGGGTTTGGCCCGAGGAGAAATAGTTTAGCTGGACTTGTTCGATGCATCATGATGATGAAGACAAAGACAACAAAAATGTTGATGCCAGACATAGTTAATCGATAAACCGATAATCGATAATAATAACTTCTGATATCGATCGATAGAAATCGATAGAGAAAAAAGTTGTGACCTCGATTATTATTCATGATTTTCCAATAGAAATCGATAATGATTTTTTATCGATTACTTTCGATTCCTATCGAATGTTATCGATTTTGTTAATCGATAACAATCGATAAATTATTTTTTTGTGACTTCGATTTCTATCGATTTCCGATATCAATCGATATTAATCGGCGGATTAAATCGATTAATATCGATGATATCGAATGATTTCCGATGTCGATTTTTATGGATTAACTACGTTCGGGGTGATAATAGCAACGATATTATTGATGAAGATGATAATAATAAAGATAATGAGCAAAGTAAATTTACCAAGGTTGATCCTGGACACCGCTGGGGCTCAGCGACTATGGATTTTCCCATTCCTAATCCAAAAATGATCTGTAAGCTTTGAACTGGATCAACTTCACTCTCATACTGACCCATGTGGAATGAAACAGCAGCTGCTGAGGTTGCCATGGCTTCTGATAATTTAATGTCATTCGGATGTAGGCGGTTTTCAAACTGTTTTTTACCTTGAAAATTATCAATTCGTTCAATTCCAGAGGGTGCCATCGTGAGAAGTGCGAATGAAGGCTCTCTGGTAGGAAAAAACGTATGTGGTCATCGATAACAGGAAATCAAATATTAGTTTCATTTATTACCAGTAATGATACTTTTAATTCAAACAAATAAACAGTTAACGTAGCATTAAACTATAAACAGTCCATGTACTTAGTATTAAGTTATTCGGTTGGGAATTGGGATGTGTTAAAGTACTCTCTAATTTTGAAATCGCTGAAGACAATTAGGGTAGTTACAGAAAAGGTACTTTTTCATATACCTTCCATTGACAAATGTCACAAATGGTACCCCTTTCACATACCTTGTTTAGAACGTTGCATCCCTTTTAACTGCTGTAAATGCACTGTCATTTGAATGTGAATAAAACACAAAGCCTGAACGTTTTCACGACTTTTTCACAGCCATAACATGCATCTGTTGGCCCTTTGGGGCCTTTTTACAGACCAACACGACAGATTTCCCTACCCTTTCATATATCTGAAGCCTGAGAAGGGCACCCCTTTCGGGCTATTTAATTTACAAGCGTGGCCGAGGAATTGAACTCGGAACTACCGTAAAAAAATCCAGCAAGTGGCCAGAGCGCCGGGACTCGAACCCGGGACCGCCGGATTGCGAGTCCAACGAGCTGACCACTCGGCCACGCTGCCTCCGTATAGGTCATTATAGGGAGTACCCCCCTCCCCCCCCCCGGGGTTTGGCTTATCACGGGTCTTATTAACTCGCAATTGCTTACCTCAATGATTGAGTTAACCTCCATTCGTTCACAGTTAAATTACAGATGTATTCTGGTGACATGCCAGACAGATCCTCCAGGGTCAAAGGTCGATTCAGTTTCTCAGCTGGTGACTCAACGCATTCGCATGTGCACACAGGAAACACATCCTGACAAGTGATTCCTGAACAGCCTGTAGCTCCAGTGCTCTCAGGAGAGTAAAAGGATTTCTGGAGGCGCCATCTACAGAGTAAGGAACAATCAAAATGAAAGGAAACACAATAGACTTCACTATACCACGCCAGTTGTATTAATAGCAGGGATGAATTAATTTTTCTTTTGAAGTGGAATCTCTCAGTTAGAAGTGGAATGCAATGATGATATCATACCCTTTTGTCTTTATCTCATGAATAAATTGCGGTGGATTGTCTTTATTTTATTTGGTTTTTTTTTTGTAATTCAAACACAATTAAAAAGATAAACTCACCTTGCCTTAACGTAACTGGTTTTAACCTGGTTGTCATCGGCGTTAATGTGTTTCACTTCAATTAACTAATGGTATTTCACTTGAAAAGGTTAACTTCATCCCTACAATTATACTACTTACACCTTGTAGCGTAGCTTCCTTAATCAGTGCTGTGTTTTTGTTTAGCAAGTCATTCTTCAATTTAAAACAAAAGAGTGCCTCTCCCACACCACCCCACCCCACTCCGAAAAAACAGCAACAACAACAACAATTTAACAAGAGCAAGTCGCATACTACGAAAGTAGACCCGGTTGCAATAGTTTCGTCTCATGTTTCAGTTGATGTATGTTTAGTTTATACCTTATTTGGTTTTGTAAGGTAAAGAAACACGAGCCCTTATTCAATAACTTGCAATTTTATGTCTCCGGATGAGAACATAGACTGCAACCAAATTACAACTAAAAAAATATACAGTCCTAACTACGTCTTAAGTGATTTATTCGCGGAACAACTTCACTGAGGTTCCAGGCACTCGATGAAAATTTTGCAATATTGCACACGACGATGCGGGTTTGCATGTTAAAAGAAAAATTTCTTGTATTATACTACTGCGTGAGAAATTTCTGCAATTTGGTTGGCTTAGAGCAGTGGTATTTGAAATACCTATACATGTGAAAATTACAAACCCTTTGCCGGTAGTAGTATAAACAAATAATAGCATGATTTGTACGTAATATTTGGCATAAATACCACTTGTGATATTGAAATTGTCTCAAATTTCGCTCGCCTAACGGCTCGTGAATTTACGTTTAACAATTTTGAAATTTCACTCGTGGTATTTAAGCCAAATATCACTACAAATGATGCTATTACCTATACCAGCATCAGTATTATATAATCTTATTAGTGAATACCTGTTGTATGTGTGTATAGCATTCATCTGTAGCATTACAACAAAAGGATTCAGCCATATTAATATTGCTGAAATCCACATCAGCAAAGTGAACCTCTTTTCGCTGTACTCAATGGAAAGAACTTCTGTTTTATAAACCCTCCACTTAACACCATAAGCATAGAGATAGACAATCAAAGCCATTGATGCTTTGTCTCTTAGAGGAGCTATGCCCATCCACAGGAGAATACTGAGAACGATGATCAAAGCATTAAGCCACAGAGGTGTCACCACTATATATTCCTCAATAAACCATGGGAGAAACACCATTGCAAAAGTAAACCCTGACAGATTATAAAGAACGTTAGCGAACGGTTTTAGCAATGGCCCAGCTACTTTGTTCACCACATAGAAGAGGAGAAATAAAAGAAAAAGAATTGCGAATGTGATGAAAGTGATGTATACATCAGGACCAAATGTGGGAACACATTCTACTTGATTGGTCATGTTGGAAAGAGCAGCGACGTTGGTGTTATCGGCAATCTCCGATGAGGAAAAGTTTTTCGTCTTCTCATCAGGACAAGTAAATGGTTTTCGCATAATATCACCAAAAAAGTAATCGATGATATAAGCTGTTGGAAAAGTCAACCCTGACCAGTTAACGCAAGATAGTACTACAGAAACAAATAGAATAACAGTAAGGAGAATAAAAGTATCAAAAATTCCTTTTAAAGGATTGCGCCAGTTACAGAAAAGGCCAATGTTCGTCTTCATGTTATCGAAGAACTCTTTATGCCATCCAGGATCATCTTTCTGTTCATTGCGATACTTCCAGTCTAGGTAGGCGGTGCCTGTGTAACCTCCTCCTGAGACACAGCTGAGGTAATCTGGGGTGATCTTCTTATGTAGCAGTCTGCGTAGAACGCCAGAACTCAGTGCCGCTGACCGAACGCCGCCACCGGAAAATGCTAATCCAGTTTTATTCATTTCCTTAGGGAACTGGCCGATGAATGTCTCTGCAAAAAAATGGTTTTGGGTATTCGTTATCACCACGCATTAAACAGAAATTAGCTGTACTACCAACTTTCAGAGCAAAATATTTTGAAGAGCGAAATTGAGCCACCACAAAGGCGGGAGAAACTTGCATGCGAACACACATGTATTTTAAATCGTAGCCTCCTTGGTTTTACAGGTGAGTATAAAACCTTGAAAAAAAGACCCAGATTTTAGACTTAACTCGATTTTTTAAAATATATCTTGGGCTCGATTGCAATAGTATTTACTAACAACGAACGGCGATCAACCTAAAATTCTCACATAGCCTACGTAGCAAGCGTTTCCGCGCGAGCACGTCAAGAAAGTCCAACTTTCGCGCAATGACTCGATCAGAAACGCTTGCTACACAGGCTATAATTCTCACACCGCCTCCTGCAATCTTTCCTCATAATCAGTTTAACTTCATGTGCTTTTGTAAAAGCACTAATAAACCTCTCTGTATTATAGAGAGAAGAATTTGGTGACAGTTTTTTGTCAGATAAGTCAAGAAAAAAAAAGTAAAAGAAAACATGTGACAATTACCTTCAGATTATTCTGGCTCCTTGTTGTTTACTGACACAATTTAGTATTATTTCCTTCAGACGGATCATTAATTACTTTTTCAGTAATTCATATTTTGAAATATCTTTTAATTGTGTGATGGTCTTTTGACCAGTTTTCCACCTGTTGTTCTGTTTGCTTGAATCAGCTTCCCCTCACCCCCTCAACGATGGAATATTTTTGGAAAATATGAGATTCTTCAATATCGATTTACGTATATTTTGTTACACGTTTTTACCGTAGCTTAGATTTATTTTCATTTATTTTCATTGAACACTGCTGTTACTTCCATTCCTTTTTTGTAATTTAACGAAAACATAGTTCTCAGTTAAGGAGCAACGCTAAACCATTATGTATTTCATACCCCACGTAACCATAACCTCGTCGCTAAGCTCGTAACTTAAGTTTAACAAAAATTTCCTCCGAATACTAGTCATGAGACTAGTTTCAACAGAATTCTGCCCCTATGTTTTGTTCGACTTTGTGTTGTACAAATTGAACAATCATATTTTTGTGGCAATTTATGCGAGCGCCTTTCAGACGTTTTAGCTCAGGCCACGAAACAATCATGAATTGGCCTTTCTATCCGATCCTTTCGTAATGGGTCAGTAATTAACGCGCACTAACCATCGATGAAGAGACCTCCTTAACCTGAATAACCAGACGATAACTATTTACTGGTTTATACTATACTTATGTGCACAGGGACATAACATTAAAGCTAGTCTAGTCTTAGAATAACGAGTTGAGGAGCTTGTAAAAAAAGCATTCCAAAAGTAAACAAGCCAAGTATCTGGTACAAATTCGTTCCTCCCACGATTCGGCTGCGATACTGAAACGAACGAGACGAAAACGACCGATTTATAAGAATTACTGTTGAAAATAAAAAAAAAAAAAATGAAAAGATATTTAGGCACGAGTTTAAATCAAATGCAAAACAAGACCGTTTCATCGAACAGTCTTCCCTAATTTAAACTAGGGATACCTTCCGGCAAGCGCCAACGATGCGAATTCGTTCCTTTTTTGTGGGATGTGCATGTTGATTCTTCGCGATCTGTTACACAATGTCAGAGGTTTAAAACAGATTTCGCTGTACAAAAAGATAAATTTCACCCCAGTTTGAATCAACTACTTCGGCACATTCTAGGCTTTCACCTTTATTAAACAATAACAGCATGGCGTGAAGCTTTGTTTGTAAATTGGAGCAAGTTATCACTTATGTTTCATGGAAAATTCCATTGTATCAAAACTGTAAACGTTAGAAATTAAAATGTTGTTCGAGTAAGGCCTTTATACGGTGTCCCATATCTGCAAACACAACATACAGTTCTTGAAACACAACAATATATTCCTGGAACACAACAAACACTTTTCCAAACACAACACGCTATTATCTAAATATACAACAATTAACGCCGTTTACCGAAACACAACACATTACTATCCAGACACAACACAATATTTGCAAAACACAACACATTTTCCCACAGCACAAAACAATATTTGCGAAACACAAAACAAAATTCTCCCTATTACGTAATGCAGGCCTTTGTTAATATATAAAGCACAAACCCATCATTACTAAACCAATGACATGTTATTCGCCTTGCATTGTTCGCAAACTCCCGCCATATTCTTTCAATTGGTTATCCCTTCATGTGGCAATCTGTCGCGATGGATGTGTTTTTTAAGCGCTTGAACTACTGGGAAAAGTTCGAAGGAAACTCACTAATACTGCTCTAGATGTAGGTCCGAATTTTGCTTGGCTAACCTCTCATGCAGCCTGACCCATCCAATTCTTGTTGAATGGTCTAGTAAATTTCGCGATCGTTGCTGTTTGCATTCCTTCTTAATCCATGTACACGCATAAACATGCTGTTGCATGCTACTTTTCTACAAAGAGTGTTATAACCGAGTGATCCAACCCATGCTGAAAATAATAACGTCTGAGACCCTCCTCGTTGTCTAGGCCGCTCCACATCTAGAGTAGTATTGGTAAGTTTCCTTCGAGCTCTTCTCAGCAGTTCAAGCGTGTAAAAAAACACATCCATTCTTTTGACAGATCGTCATATGGATAACAAAGAAATGCGGGAGTTTGCAATTAAATGTCAAGTTTAATTATGCCTTGTACCGTGTGGCACGAAATTTTTGCGGGAGTTTATTTTTGCGGATTGGCGATTTTTTGTGTTTTGCGGGAACTAATTTTTGCGATTAGGACAGATTGGTTTTTCTTGCTGGGAATTAATTTTTGCGACTTTCAGACAGTATCCAGTACCCAGTTTTGAGAATATTTTCGTTTTTATTGAGTACGTGCAATAAACCAGTATTTCGTTTGTTTCTGAATGAAAGAGACAAGTTGTGATTGAACAGACAAGATTTCTATTTTTTTGTGTAGCAAATTTAAGTTAGAGAATATTTACTCTGAAGTAAATTTTTTCGGAAAAAATGTTTGCGGTAATTTTTATTTGAGGGAACTTATATTCGCGGATCGCTGGCAAAATCGCAAAAATCGCAAAAACGATGCATTCCTTACGGGAGTTTAGAGCTGTTTCAATGTAAATCGAGCTGCAAAGAACACGCTGGCTGCATGACAAAAATCTCTCGAAAGGCATAAAGATTGTCAACCTAAAACAAAAGTTCTGCAAATGCGCTGCATTCCTCACGGCAGGTGAGGACTGGCTCAATGTAAATCGACTGCGAAGGACACGCTGGTTCCGATAAAACTTTGAGTCAGGGAGTGATGACCATTTAATATTCTTTGATCAGCTACCGCTTAAAATTCAATTTACAAAGGAAAAGAGAACAAAAATTTGAGCGTACAACCCCATTCCCTGATCAGTTCCGCTTTGAACGAAATTTATAAAGCAAAACAGAGCACTAATGGCCCTTTCAAACAAGAAATCATATTAAAGTCTGCTCACCTGTTAGCTCCTCTGGAACAGATGACGATTAGACGATCAGACGATTAGTTACAGGGTCAGTAAAAGGTCTCTGAGTCACGGTACAAAATGCAGAATGCAGACTGCTGAAGACCATCGTTTTCACAATGCAAGTAAGGACCCCTTCTAACCCTGAAAACAACGGTCTGTGGTCTGCATTCTGTACTGTCCAATTGGCTACACACTGGAAGGGGTGCCGAATGGTACCTCCAAAAATGTGGGTCTCGGAAAATTTGGCAGGATCTCGAAATCTCGGAAGCGTTTTTGATAAGTCTCGAAGTCTCGTTTTTTCATGGTTTGTTTTTGACTTTTTTGAGTCTCGAAAATTTTCACCAAAGTCTCGGGCTCGGATTTCTAACTAGGATCTCGGCGTCTCGGGGAGTCTCGGATTTTACCATTCGCCACCCCTACTGGATCCACGACTTGTAAATACAAGACCATGCTGTCATTGCCCAAATATAAGGTCTTACTTACATCAAATTGAATATAGTAAAAAAAAAGAGGGTTACTCAGAATTTGAGGACTTTTCCAAAACATTGCGTCGCATTATGAATTTACCGCCCAGGCAACCTGGCTGGCAATAAACAATTTCTTCTCAATTGTGTTAACGATGTAAAAAGCATTTTTGCTGTCTTGGTAAAGTATATATGGTAATGTCCTGGACCAGGTGTAAAATATGTATCTTCTTTACATTCTACATTAATAGTAAGCTCAGATGTAAGCATAAAATGCGACAATGGCGTCCGCTATCTGTCCAATAATGAATTTCCATGACGTCGTTTTTTTTTTCTCCTACTACGCCCTTAGACATGCGATTTTCCGCTTAAAACATGTCGGGTGCCCAAATGACATGCCTTTTTAACCGACTCGTTGAATTCGGTTTTCGTTTCAAAATTATTTTGCCTTTCAATTAACATACCAATTCAGCAAAACCATTGTAAAGGAAATTCTACATTGCATTTAATTACAATATAAATTATTGTGGATGGCAAAACAGTCAAATGATTTTCAGGGTTCTCTCACTATTTTATTTGTGATTTTGTAATACAGGCTTTGTTTATTTCATCTACTCATGGCATGTCGCTACGTAAACCTTTCCTTCAACGTGCGTCGATCGATTTCTAAAGAGCAAACACTGCTTTAGTTAAACTCAAATATCCCTGCCAGCGCCCTAAGTTTCACTCTGTGTCATATCATCCTCTGTTGTGAATTGATGTAGAAACCTTCATGAACGTGTTCTAAAACCAGCAAAGGGAAAATAAAGCTAGGACTTCCAACTTGTCCAAATTGAGTATGCCAAGAAAAATCGGGCAATTGACACTTTGTACCCCAGCATCTTGAAACTGTCTCCTTTTGTGAAGTAACGCGAATGCTAATAAATTTCTCTGTTTATTATCTTACAATAATCTTCGATAATCTAGAAAACTATCCATCTTCCTGCGATGTATCAAGTGAACGTCCACGAACGTACCGTAATGTTTAACCTCTATATCAAAAGCATTCAGATAACATGATGTCTTATGATGTGGAACAGTAGTACAGTATGGCCTACAGTTTTTTAGCTTGGTCATGAAAAATTACAAAATTTCTATTCAGACAAGGAGAGGATATCGTATAAGACAAACTTAAAAGAAATCTTACCTTATATTTTGTAAGTTGTCTGTTGTGAAGTCAGTAGGGAAGCCACAATGACTAAATTTTGAACTCCTTTTGCACGACCACAGCGAATGCAAATAACAGCCTTGGTTACTAATGATCATGACAATTTTTTTTTGGAATTCTAATTATAATGGTAACACAAAGGTCCGGTGGCGGTTAATTAATGCATCACTCTTTGAATTACACACAGGAGAGTTAGATTACCATAGCGCCGGTGGTGTGTTTTACTCACTTATACAGTGTAACCTGCATTAAGCGGACAGTAGCCGAGGTCCCCAAATTTATTTCCCTAATTTACTTTAAATGAAATCTTTATTAAGCAGAAACGGACACCGAAAAAGTACCTGAAATGGACAGTCATTTCTAGTGTTGCCAGCCTGTATTAAACGGACACCTGTAATTAAACTCCACCACCTAATATTGCCAGATATTATGGACAAGAGAACCTTACGCTGGCCACTTAAAGCAAGGCAGCCAACATGCTCCAGAAAATGAAGTTTAAGGGTTAAGATGCTCAAACAATCAGGAAATTGATGACTTTTTTATCGTTAGAGATAATGCTTTATGTTCATATTGCAACAGTAAAATAAACAGCATAGAAAAGGACACAGTTTATATTCAATTTTATGATTGTTTGTACAAATATATATACAGCTTGTTTTGTTCATTTGTTCAGTCTCACAGTATGCAGTATTGTTTTCTGTCTTTCTCATTTCGTTTTGTTTAATTTGTGTAGAACTTATTTCACTCATCTGATTTCTTCAAGACCTTCAAGGGGTGAATTTGTGGTGCAATCTTATGTTTATGGTACTATGATAAATTGGTCCCCTTAAAGAAAGAAATTAATGCAAACGTATATCGTCGTAGTATTTGCATTGGAGTATTCCAAACGTTTCCACCTTTCATTTGAATGGTATTTGACACCTCATATGACGTTATCTATCGAAACATGTATTAGGCGGACAATAAAGCACTCCCCGAGAGTGCCCGCTTAATACAGGTTTGAATTTACTGTACCTTCAAAACTGATACCTTATCCAGTTTGTCCCTTTCTCATTTAATCATTGTACACAGTCGAACCTCTCCACAACGGCCAGGGCCTGGGCCAGACGAAAGTGACCGTTGTGCAGAGGTTGCTGTTATGGGGAGCCAGTAGGGGTATAATATGACAATTTTTTTTCCAGTTTTTGGAAGTACAACACGTTTATTGTGATAAGTTCATGCTTGCTGTACGTCATACAATGATAATCCAAATAACGATAAAATTAAAAGGAAACACGAATAATGTTTGAATCAAAATGCTAACGTGACAAAATGAGCAAGGCTCGCACCATACGCTAGAAGTATTTATGCAATTTATGCATACTGCAGCTGCAGTATAAATGGAGCACAGCCAAAATACGACTGCATGCCGCGCTCATCAACGCGCCATACGGATCAAATTTAAGTATTGTTAGTGTGGTGACTAATCACAATGATCTTCAGGACAAGCGATCAAACCTCAAAACCACAAACTAATTACCGTTGCTGTTTGCTGTTTAGTTTTCTCGAGTGCAGCTAAATGTCGTGGGTCGTGGGTCGTGGGTCGTGGGTCGTGGATCGTGGGTAGAGGTCGTGAGTCGTGGGTGTGGGTCGTGGGTTGGGCGAGGTTAGGCATTGGATGGGTAACCAGCCACGAATCTCCTGTTTTATAGGCTTGTATTTCTATTTCTTTCAGTGTTTAACAAAACTGGGTCTTCAGTCTACGCCATGCCCAATATTGGCCAAAACTAAAACTAAACGTTGTCTTCTGTTACCGTCGGAACGGTGTATAAAACAGACATTTTTTTCATCACTACTGTTTGTTTCACTGCATGTATTGAGATATTCACCGCGGCGCCTTTTTGGTTACTTGTTTGAGTATTTATACAGAAAATGCGCGTTAGAACTGATTTAATTATTGTTAATTTTTTTATTATTAATGCTGGTCTTTTCCTAGCCTGTGTACAAACGCCCCCTCCCACGCAGGCTAGTCTTTTCCAGGTGATGAGTCAGAGTAATCATGTCTCAAGTCTAATGGGTTTGAGCAAATACATCATTTTCCACAGTTAAACTGGTTTATGCGGTGGAAGACGCTATCCAACTTTTGGACACTGAACTGGAATCAGATATCTAAACATTATTTACTGTTAACAGTAGAGACTCCGGTTTAAGATTCGCCTTTTCCGCGTAGGCCCGAAGGGTATAAACCGTAACCGTAAATGCGGGTAGATTACTTCTTCCCGCGGAGAAGAGGCTAGGAGCGCGGTTAGTTTACCCATGGAGGTCAATGTTGTTTGTCACATATCTGACATGAAAGAGCTTTACTTCTCAAAACAGTAAAACGCATGCTTTTTAGCTAAAGGCTGTTTTGTTGCCTTAAGTTCTGATTTATAATCTAGAAGCATCGTTCCATTTTCACTTGACATTTCTACGATTGAAATGTGTTTAAAATATTCATTGCACAGTAAAAACTAGCCTCCCACGCAGGCGTTTTTAGGGGAGCCCGTTTTTCATCCCTGTGGGGAGGGATGGAAAACGAGCTTCCCCAAAAACGCCTGCGTGGGAGGCTAAGTAAAAACTGGTTGTTCCCTTCCTTCCGGCTATTTGCTTCGAGCTCCCGATAACTCAAACGGCTCCCGATACGATAACTCTTACCTTTTTCTAGTGTCCTTGAAGGTTCGAGTTATCGGGAGTCGCCTGTTACGTACTTAATCTTATAGCCTATGGCTGTCACAAAAGTCTATTGTCTGTTATTTCTACTCTTCCGTATAAACGCTCTTCAGTCTTTTTATTTTATTTTTTCGGCTGCAGTAAATTATTAAAAGTGTTCATCGTAATAAACTATAAACTTAAAAGAACCAAAATAAAGATGCATATGTAGATACTCTCAGTCTCCTAAGATACCCCAGCATGCGTAAAAGGTATCTCTGCGGGAGTTCGTTGAGGAAGCTTTCTGTTTTGCTCTTAACTCGCTACCATACAACTTTCGTGCAGAAACTCGATCAGAAACGCTATGCTACGTTGACTATATACCCACATAAGCTAGTCGGACACCTGCATATCATGTTCAATGCAAATAAGGGAAACCAAACTGATATACACCTAATTTGCCCCATGAAGACAGACCTTCAGTCAGTGCCTTGAAAAAAGGTACATAGTCTTTTCCATAAGTTACGTTCTTATTCCTGGTCCAATCATCTGACTCACCTCAGAATTATTGCTCCCGCGACCAGCAAACTTTACAGTCTGGTAGCAGCAATCTTTGCCCTGTACTGCCTATTTAACACAATTTAATTTTCATCTCCATGTTTTTCTTTTTTCTTTTCCGTGTAACCAAGGACATCTATTACCGTCTTCTGTAACCACGGAAATGCGTTGCTCTTTTAAAAACCTAACACAATCGAAATTAAATTCTCTGACTCAATGAAAATTAATATTGTAGCACTTGAAATGAGTAATGATTTACAGTGAGACTTTGTGTTTTTGCCGGTTTCCAAGGAAAGAACACGGAAAGAAATAATGACAGACAGCACATCGTAAAAATATCCCTGTGAAAATTGCTTACAACCTTTTTTTTAAACGTCACATGAGTTAAGCATTGAATGAGTTGTTTTTTAGTCGCATTTTCAGCCACTGTCATGGTTACCTGAGTGTGGATTACCTGCGCATGTCTCTAAATTCGTGACAAAGATCCAGAAGCACGGACAGCGGAATTACCTTTAACTTTATAAATTCTTGAAAGCAGATTATGACCGGCAGAAGTAGTTTCCAGGTATAGACAAATACAATAAGCGTTGCAATGTCAACTTCCTTATTTTGATTAAAAATAAAATGTCTCTCAATGAGTAAATCTCACATGTTCTCTTACAGTAACATTAACAAGTCTTCACCACTAACGTATCTGGGTCTTGACTTTTATTTTTTTTTTGTCTCTGAGAAATTTATCCTTTTTACACGGGCGATTCTTTTGCTCGAAAAACTGTTGCCATATGAAACAAGTGAATGGGGTATTGGTTTTCCGTTGCCATGGAGGATTTTTCGCATTTTTAATCGGTCATTTGCACGATGACGTCGTTTTACTACTACGACCAGAATCCTTCAGGGTTTTGCTTTCTTGAACAAATTAGGGCTTTTATTATTTAAACCTCGCGGGGATTTCCAAATTTAAATATGACAGGAAAAACGAAAAGCACTCTAGTCGTAGTAGCAAAATGACGCCACCGTGAAAACGGCCTATTCCGTGAACTAGAAGTTTCTGTGCTTTTCAATACTTGCTAACCCTAAAAAAATAATTTAACAAACGATAACGATTTTCGCTTCATTGTACTTTTTTCACCAGGAAAATTAGCACGATTATTTTTAATGAAGGAGTTTAAGCGCTCTCCCCATTTCAAATTCTTCTCTCCAGAGTTTCATCCATGCACAGACTGTCAGGTCACATTATATACACACGCCTAAAATACAACAATAGACTCGGAAAGACGTCACACGCAATACGGTAATGAACAGACTAAGCCAGATCGATAGCGTTTATTTAAATGATCAAACGGTTGAAACCGCTGAAAAAGAACCTTTCAGATAATAAACAGTACTAGTCTATTCAAAATGAGGAAGTAAGTTAACTGGAATAGTTGACTTAAAAGTGGCTACAGGTCATACCATTTTAGCTAAAGATGAGTTCAGTACTTGACAAACAGTCGTAGAATTGACCGAGATTTGAAAATAACTGCTTCAATATCGGCGGTATGGACAAGCAAAACTGACAAAGATTTAAAAGGGATGTATCCAATAGCCGATTGCTTTTACCCCGTTTGCCGGTCTCAATATTTTTTATGTAAAACGGAGTAACTTCTACGATACTCTAGAAACATCCGTATTTGCTATTCAACGATTATTTTGTTCCGTAAAGGCCTTTCTTTCATTTATTTGTAGTATACAGCTCGTCGTAAGCGAAAATAGGCAAAATCATCGGAAAACCGAGACATAGCTCGTTAAATACACCACGCTTTTTTGAGATCGAGGTCATTCCATCCAAATTTACATTTTTGTGACAGGTTTGATACCAAGTATATAAAAGGCAGTCTCCATGACTCGGGCGGTTGCCTCCAGTAATAGCATTCGCCCCATGGCAACTTTGATCACCTCGCCTGTCTTACGATCCTTTTCTACACAGTAGCAGTTGTCATAGAACTCTGTCAGCGTGGTAGCCATCTCGTACATGAACTCACAAAGTGCGTGCATTAACAAATCATCGAGCACGCGCGACAGGATCTCTGGAAAGCGTATTATGCACTTCCCTAGTTTCCACTCTTTGGGGTGCTCCAGTGAGATTTCCGTGGTTCCTAAACACGATTCCAGGCTCTCGCGATCGATGTTGGCCGTGCGCATGATAGACCTGATCCGAGTGTAGGCATACAGCAAATACACTGCTGTGTTGCCTTTGTCGTCTAACATCTGAAGCATAAAAACAAGCAAATAAACAAAACGTGAGAATATAACCAACTGATACAAGTCATAGCAGAATGTGTAAGTAATTGACAAAGCAGTAAATACCATAATGTTATTGAAATCCTTTTTGGGTGGTACTTCATGTAAGCCCGACTTTTGAAACAGGTTTTGTATTTGGACGGTTTACACATGCAGTTCGTGCAAATAAATAGAGGATAATGCAAAAGTCACGTTCGCATATATAAGGCATCACCTTTGAGGCATTTTTTGCTCTCGCCAATTAAATCCCGGATGCGATACGCGCTGAAAATTACTTTGCTCAAAACACAGGTATACCAATCAGAATCTCTTCCTGAACGGAATGCACAAGGCGCGGACAATGGTGTTTTCCCTGTTGTTTTTTAGCACCTACGGAGCTCTTCTAAGCCATATCGATTTAACTTCCTCAATTGAACCCTTTAAAAGATTTTAAACAACTAAAGAAACAAGTCGTACTAGGCACTACCTGACAAAAAACTAAAGGAAAATAAGAAACAATACAACGGACTGGCTATATTTTTCTCACGCCAAGTACATTCCGTGCGCGCCAAAACACAGAAAGGGCCACGAAGTATAGTCTGTTTAAGGGTAGATTAGATCTTACCGTTGTTCATTTAAAGCGAAGGAGGGGAGGTGGGATACGATTCTCAAACCAAATACAGTCGAATCTCCTGTAAGCGACCACTCAAATTGCCAAGACTAAGTGGTCGCTTAAGGGAGGTTGTCGTTTACAAGAATCGAACCACAAGGAGTTTCTTCCGAGATGTCCGGACACATCTACTATATAGAAGCTAATTTTTAGCATGCAATATTGCAATATGTGTAGTTCCATGTTGTCACTAAGATTTCTTTTTCTTCTTTAAGTAGCATAGTACATACAGCGAACATAGGGATCAGACAATGCGTCAAGTGGTCGCTTACAAGAGATTAAAAACAATGAAAGATTATTAAACCGTCAGCCCGAAAGTTAGTCGCGGTCGCTTACAAGAGGTGGTCGTTTTCCAGAGGTTCCAACTACAGCCCTTTACCTGATAAATTTTGGTGTTTTGAATAGGGGAGAAATAGGTGGTCTCTTATCGGAAGTGGTCGCTTATGGGAGGTGTTGCTTATGGGAGCTTCGACTGTAGGCATATCAATTGGTTTTTTTCTTCCACCTTGATCTTACCTTATCAAAAGAAAACACATAGTCATTAACTCTGTTGTGAGACAGATCTGCGTACTTAATGCAGCCATAAGCCACAGACTCCTGAGCTGCCCTTAATTCTTCAGCACTCAGAACCTGAAAAAAATGTTTGTGAGAAAGTCAGAATACGTGTAAACAGTGAGATGAAAACTCAGTTTAACTCAATAAACAAAATCGGTAATCGATCGCTTCTTGTGATTTCGTCCATACCCCTAGCCCTACTCATTTCATCCCTTTTTCGCCTGCAGCAAAGGAGACAGGAGACTTATGCGCGCAGACGTTTTAGTCCCAAGTCTCATACCGTTTTGCCCGCCCTGACTTTTGTGTCGTTTCTCTTCATAAGGGTGCGTTTCTCAATGTAACTGATACTTTTCGGAAGAATATATTTACTTTACTTACGCAACATCTTAATTAGTTAAGTTTTAATTTGCAAGAAAAAATTACTTTTGCAAGTAGAAAAAACAAGTTGAGACGTCCAGTTAATTGTGGTTTTGACAAACGCATACCGGGCTTCACAAACAATGCAGTTGCTCAGTGATTGTAACTCCTACAGTCTAAACAATGGAAATTAAAAAAAAAAAACCTGGTCTCGCTGTTTTTCCTTCAACTTGTCTAGAGCCCTCTTGAGTCCCTCATCAAGAAGATCAACAAGGCGAATGGTATCACCTGATCTGGTCTTAAATTTCTTTCTGTGAATAAAAAAGATTATCTTTAAGATAAAGGTTAAAGGCTTTGTCAATTGTCAGTCAAAGGAGTGTTTGACTTTATTTAGGTTTAATCACACGGTTTTCTGAAGGAACATTTTATTTTGATAAAGCTTTCACGAATTCAGTGCTCCAGGAAGCACACCCTATTTGACTTAAATATGGTTTCCGGCGAAGAGAGAAACGATGATGATGACAAGCACAAAAAATGAAACGAAGTCACGGTTTGACGGGACAATTTCATTCAAGTCATTGTATTTTGTCAAACCAAGCCTCGAGTTGGAGCCTTTGTTCACGGGAACGTGGGGGGAAGTCTTTTAGATGCCTTGTGCAATTGAAGTGTCTAACGATCACATGATGGTGAGGCGGATAATAATAACGACGACGACGACGACGACGACGACGACTATAATAATGATGATGATGATGATGACGATGATGATGATGATGATGGTGTTGATAATGATGATAAGATGGTGGCAATGATAATGATAATTTGACGCGTATGGGTTGAGTTTGTTGTCGGTTCTCTCCCTTGCTCCGAGAGGTTTTTCTGTGGATAATCCGGTTTTCCCCTATCCTCAAAAACCAACACTTCCAAACGAAAGGACGCCTTTAAACGAACTCTTTGAAGATAACTCCTTAATGCTTCGTGGTTAAACAAATTACGATTTACATTTTTTCCTTATAGAACACCAGTTTTACGGAGCAAAAAGGTAAAGTCCTCTTTAAACAGTAGTCATTTGTGTCTTTACAATACGATGTCAACAGCTATGTCAACTCACTTGTCTTCTCCAAGAACCACTCCAAATCCAACATGATCAACACGCGTCACCTTGGGATCGTACCACTCGGCTTCTTTTGCACCTCCAAAGATGAGTTTAAAGTGATCACCCTGTAAGAGAGAGAACATTTATATGAAATATGTAAGGATGAGATACATCAAGTACAGTTGTCGTTGTCTCGTATTTCCAAGCACAGACGCAGTGACTTGGGAACAGAGTAATATCAGAAAAGCTAACTTGTCCTGGCGATAAATTTGACACATCACATTATCTTCTGTACGTGCAAGTAAAACAAAACTTGTCTTGCTTGGTCGTCATCTGCCGAGCCTAAACGCCTAGCAGGTTCTGAAAAGCAAAATTCTAATTCATAACTGAATCACGCCTCTTAGCTTGTTATGCACGTTTTCCCGCGCTCATTTCCACGCACGCTGCAAGTTTTTCTGGCGCTCTGCACCAGTTGTATGCGTTTGCATTCAAACGCGTACGATTTCTTGCCTTATGATTTGCCCGTTTGTTGTTATAATTGTCCACTTTCTTACTTTCACCTTGTTATTTTTCAACTTTGATAAAAACACATCGCCTAACCTGTCCGGCATCCGTGACATAAACAAGCCACTCCCCGTTTTCTTGCTCAAGTCTCTGCTTTATGGCCGCAAGATCTGATGTGTCATAAGTAAAACCACCATCGGACTTGACGACAGTAAGCGGCACCTTCATCCCCTTGACAAACATAACTTTACGACCTTCGTCTTCTATCACTTTACCTGAAAGAAGAACGAAAAATTTCGTACACACCTCAGAGACTTGATGTACATCACCCAATGAATCAGTCAATTGACTGAATAGGCCATTTCCGAGTTCCCCCGGGCCTCTGTTTCAAAACGAGGGTAGGTGCTAAGCCTTTGATATGGAAATGATTTTTCATTCTCATTCAAATAAAACTCATTTTCACAAGAAAGGTTGTGCACCTAGCCTCATTTTGCAAGTGAGGGTTTTTGGAACTTGGAAGTGGCCTATTCATGAAGCTATTCAAAGTAGACAGACTGCAAATTATCTTAGTTGCTAAAAAATATATATCTACGTGTCGCAACTGTTCATCAGTAGGATGCCTAAAATGCGTGCAATTCCACAATTGGTTTCGGCTCCATTAAATCCTATACCAATTGCAGAACATTTTAGGAGGAGCCACCCACCATGTGAGCACAGTCACGGACAATGTATAAGTGATATATATGATGTGTATATATGATGAGGAACAAAACTTGCAGATATAAAATTAGAGAGTTCTGAGGTTTATTTGCTGAAGTTAGCGAAAAAATCTATCGTGGGATGTCGCAGTTATTTACATTTTTAGTAAAAATGGGGTTCTAAATATGTGCTGATATCTCAAAAAAATTTTATATCTACAAGAAAATAATTAACATTTTCTTAAAGTTCCATTATTCTTTATTAAGGATGCCAAAAATCATAGAAATCGGTTAAATTGTTCCTGCTGAAAAGCGCGATTGAAAAACATAACCAACACGCCTATAAATACAGGGTTCGTACTGTTTTGAGCACTTTAAATTCCATGACTTTTTCCATGACCTTTTCCAGTTTTCCATGGCTGTCACTTGAGAAAATTTTAAAAACTATCCTTGTTTTGGGGTATTTTTACCTCACTCACTTCAACAGATAACACTTTAGTGTCCACCAAAATGTGTACCATTTTTAAAAGCTGATTAATTACGTCTTTATGTCCTTGTTTTGGGGTGTACAAGAACTAATCTAACAAACACAACCTTAATTTTCTACGACTTTCCATGACCGACAATTAAATTCCATGACTTTCAAGGCCCGGAAAATGAAATTCTTAAATTTCATGTCTTTCCAGGTTTTCGATGACCTGCATGAACCCTGTCAATAGGTTCGGGCCGATACACATAAGGGATTTTTCTCCTGGAGCATGCTCCAGGGGCACGCTCCGGGAGCAAAGCTCCTTCATGTGTACCAACGATTTCATGGGTATACTTCATCCTTGGGAACAGAATTTCCACCCTGCAAAATGCTCCACAATATTTAACTGGTTAAATATTTGGGAGCAAGCTCCCGGGGCAAACTGAGCAAACTTGAAAACGCTCCCTTGTGTGTACTGACACGTGGAAAATGAGCCTGGAGCATGCTCCAGGAGCAAAACTCCTTGTGTGTATCGGCTTTAACTGTTACTTGCCCAGAAAATCTACTTTTTTTCCAAGTATCTTGTGTTGTAGAGCATGACTGACCTTTTCTCTCCAGTTCTGCAACAATGCCAGGCATCATGGGCTGATAGAATGATTCCCCTCTTTCTATCAGTGTCACATCCAGCCGATTATAAATTATGTCAAACTCTGAGAAAATGATAATAAATTAACTAATTAATATCATAACTAATGTCATAATCAATTAAATTAATTAGTTATTACATCTCTGTCAGATGTCCCTTCAGGTTAGGGGAAGTATTTATCATTTCAAAGAAATTAAGGATCATTATACGGGTGTTTCAATAAAAACTGAAGTAAGTTTGAAGCAAGTTTGAATAGAGTAACCGACTGTATCAACAAGGGGCCATTAGCCTTTTTTTTGGGGGGGGGGGGGGGTCTGGACGTTTTCTGCCCCCAGAAAATTGTGAAATTTTTAAGCCCTAATATGCGATTTTCAGTGTTCTGGGGACTAAATTTGAGGACGAAGAGCGTGTTTTTCATTGAAGAAAATGTAGCTTTCAATTTATCTGTCACACAATCAATTCCTACAAGCAATGAACAAGTGATTACAGTCGACTCTCTCTAAGACGGACACCTTTGGGACCGGCACTAGCTGTCCGTCTTAGAGAGATGTCTGTCTTATAGAAACTCAAATGGAGGGTGTAAAGAAAGGCAGGGACCAACTCTAGGTGTCTGTTTTACAGAGTTGTCCATTAAGAGAGAGTCGACTGTAAAACTAAATTACGTACTTTTGGAGAAGAAAAAGAAAAGAAGAAAAAGAAACTTGTGAAAAAATGACTGAAGTATAGCATTCACATGACTGAAGCATAAAGTAAAACTTGTGGGCCTTTATGAAAACACATGATAATTATGTTTTCCTTCAGATTTTATGATATATTTTTTGTTTACAACGTTATTCAAACTAGTTGCTTCTTCTTTCTAGAAAAAAGTAGCTGACCTCTATGAGCAAAGTAGCCGACGCCTTTTGTCGGCCGTCTGTACTTATTGAAACCCAATTATACGTTTCTGGGAAACTGTCCACCTTCCCCTCCCCTAAGCCAAAATTTCGCCCTAAGTGAGAAATAAGTGTTAATGTTAACTTAGGGGAGGGGTAGGTGGGCAGTTTCCCAGAAATGTATAACGATTCAAAATTGCTTTCTTAATTAAATTAGTCACCTTCAATTTTTATCACAAGGAAGACTGTAAGTTGAATACCTTTTCGAGAGACATCACAGATAAGATTCCAAGCCTTCCTGACATCAGAATTTCCTCCCTGTAACTCCACTACTTTTTCATATGCGACTTTTTTAAAAGCCTCGTCTTCATCAAAGCGCTTTTTGGATTCCTATTAAAAGAACCAACATCTGTCAAGCACTGGATACACCCAACCCTCCTCAAAGCAGGCACTAGAACTGAAGACAGCAGGGACCAATTCTAGGTATCTGTTTAAAGGAGGTGTCTGCCTTATAGAGAGTCAAATTAAAAGACTGAAGAACAGCAGTTGTCTTATTCTGGGTACGTGATTAGCAGGGGCCAACTGTAGGTGTCCATTTTAGGGCGGTCTCTACATGTACCTTAAAGAGGGTCAAAGAAAATGAATGAAGAACAGTAGGGGCCAACTCTAGGTGTCTGTTTTGGGGAAAAGGCCTATAGAGAGTCAAAGGACCTGACTGAAGAAAGGCAGGGTCAAACTCCAGATGTCCATTTCAGGGAGGTGTCTACCTTATAGAGAGTTAAAGAAATATGCTAAAGAATGGAAGGGACCAACTCAAGGTGTCCATTTTAGGGAGGTGCCGGCCTTACAGAGAGTCCAAGGACACAAATGAAGAAAGTCGGGGTCAAAATCTAGGTGTTCATTTCAGCAAGGTGTCTGCCTTATAGAGAGTCAAAGAAAAATACTAAAGAATGGCGAGGACCAACTCTAGGTGTCCATTTTAGGGGGGTGTCGGCCTTATAGGGATTCAAATAAAAATACTAAAGAATAGTATGGACCAACTCTAGGTGTCCATTTTAGGGGGGTGTCCATCTCTCAGAGGTGTCCACAAAGAAGGAATCAGTGTATGCTTTAATTTTCATGTTCGAAGACATCATTTAAAAGAGTTCAACTAGCAGCAGCTCATAGAAGGAATTTGTACCTTATAAAAAGCTTGTAAGTCAGCTATTGGTGGTGAAACTTGTAGATAGTTTGGAAATTTATCCTGCAGATGAGCAATGAGCATGCCAAACTGAGTTCCCCAGTCTCCAATGTGGTTAATACTGAAAGGAAATAGCAAATTAAATCAATGTTAATCAGTCTCCACTTCTGAGAAAGCAGATGTTATCAAAATTTATGTAAAGAAAAATAATTGAAATAAAAATTTTGCAGGTGGTATAATTTTATGTTACTATCTAACAGGTCAAATTTGATTACAGGTTAAAATTTCTTAACCTAAGTTGATTCTCAATTTCTTTTGTCTCCTAGCCCTAGAAGACAAAGGAAATTGAGAATCAAATCAACCTACTGGTAGGTTAAAAAATATTATCTGAAATAGGGCTGTGCTCTATCTAGCAGGGCCTGGTGACCCCTGGCAACTTAAATTTGCTCATGGGTGACTTGGAAATCTCAGTTTGCTCAAAGAAATCATAGGCTGGGCACCCTAGATTTCACAGGTTCAGAGCACTGGGCTTCCTTGAATTTTTCCTAGAGCTCAGAACCTTGTGAAATCAAATTTGACCTGTAGCATATACAACATTTAATCATCTGCACAAAACATGAATGAATGAATAACTAAATGTGTCAAAGTCAGAATCTAGCATAGGGGAACCATTGAGGACATGTAATAAATTTAAATACACTAAAATACATAACAATTAACATTCTTCAAAGTTTTATGTAGTTTTAAGACAACACAGCTGAATCTCACCGCAACACATCATGACCAACAAATTCTAGAAGCCGGCAAAGGCTCTCCCCAATAATGGTGGACCTAAGATGACCCACGTGCATTTCCTTAGCAATGTTAGGTGAAGAAAAGTCAACAACACATCTCCTCTTCACAGGGACAGCAGGAGGCTGGACTCCATTAGTTAGGATGTCTTTAAGCATTGACGAGACATAGCTGTGGCTAAGATTAATATTGATAAATCCAGCCCCAGAAACTTCAACCTAGACAAACAGAAATAGGCCAACCATATTAGTTACTTAACCATTTTACCCCTAGAAATATATAAAGACATATTTAGACATAATTTCAAACTTTATTTTGCAAAATACCGAAAAAAAAAAGCACAATGTGAAAGTGCTACAACCAGAGAGTTTTCACTCGAATGGTCACATTGCAGAATTAATTCATCAGCCTACTCAAAAATGAGAAATTCCGACTAAAAAATAGTACTGTGTGAAAGTATTGGCAAAGAGGTTGCATTTGAATGTCACACTGCAGGATTTTGTCTACAGACTCAAAAGTAAGAGCCAGTTGACAAGCCACCACCATTCACTCTCAGAGTGGAAAGCCTCATTCCAAAAAGAAGTCTAACCTCGGGAAAGAACAACATTGGGTACAGGCATAGGTGTCAGCTCAAGGAAGGTTTCTGCCAGCAAAAAGCTGTGACTGTATTCATTAAGTTTTGGCTGCATGAATTATTTTTCCACTTCCTTGCAAAACATCATGGGATCAAAAGACTTGCCTTCACCTAAAACAATGGAATTGGCAAGTAATTAATACACTATGCTGACCAACCTTTTGCACCAAATCATTCTGTGGCACATTGGCTAGAATTGATGTAGCAATTTGGTGAGGATTACTCTTAACTCCCTTTCCTTTCAGTATCTGATAACAGCGAAGAAATTAAGAATGTTAGTACTTGACACCGACGGGAATGGCCTAACTTGGCCTTTGCATGGCTTCATCTTGATTTCAGTAGGGATGGGGCTTAGCTGTTCCATTTTATTCCGTCCAAGATTATAGTTATGAAAAACTGGCAGGGAATTTAACCCAGTCTGAAAGAGACAAGTTTTCAATGAATAATAACAAAGACTTTTCTTGTTAACCTTAAAACATCATGATTAAGAAAAAAAAGACAATTCCAAATAAATATGAAGAAATTCCATGCCCTATAGTATTAGAGAACTTGAAAAGCATTTCTATCAACTGTAACATACTGATATGATCAGACTTGATGTACCTGGTTAATAACCATAGCACTATTGCACTGGTAGTCCCCAAACCTGTCACCCTGAGATGGTTGTACAACCACTGGAGCATCTGGCAAATCAGGAAATGTTGCTGTAATTGCCTTCCTGAATAGCTCATTCAGTGTGAATTGACAGTTGGTCATAACGCTTTTGGCATTTGCTTTCTCCTCTTCGATGCTCTGAAAATTTGTGAGAAGAAAAGTAAGATTCCTCCTTGCGGTAACTCAGAGATATAAGACTCAGGCACACCTGAAAGAGCCAAAGCCGAAACATGCGTCTGTGGCACCTGCATTTCCCTCTCCACCCAGGTCGACTATAAGTCTATTCACCACATGGTTACACTCTCCTTCCCTGAGAATTTTTCTGCCAGTACCAACTTAACAGGATATGAGAAAGGACAGGATCAAACGTAAACTCAGTACTACAAAGAACACCATATGATAGTTCTCACTTCAATAATAGAATGAGGTTAGAGGTGCAAGGGGTAGGGTGCATGAGGTGTGGCAATCTGTCCCTCATTCCATTACTAGCCCCCCCACCCCCCCAAACCATACAGAAAACTACATCATCTTACACGTTTGATGGTCTCCACTTGGTATTTAAGCTTGCTGTTCTCGGTGAGTAACTTGTCCAACTCTGGGTTAACGGAACTTTCGTTTTCTCCGGCTTCCTGTTCTGCATCAGAAGCAATTTGATCTTGCAATACTTTAATCTTTCTCTTTAAATTCACAATTTCATCTTCCTACAAAAAACCAGAAAATCAGCCTTATAGCTTAGGCTGTTCTGAATAAACTTTTAAAGGAATTTAGAAACTTACGGCCATTTTAGCCCGTTTTGAATACTCCTCGACAAGACCACTACCGTCCGCCATTTTGTTGTTTGTACCACGTGGACGATGCTGTGACACGTAAAACACTCTGATTTGTGAAAAACTTGGACTTGAGGTGAAGGAACCTGAAATTACTCGAAAAGCTTTCTTAGAACAACAGGAAAACAAATTTCGAGAAACACCCCAGAAATTCATTCACCGAAAAAAAAACAACACACTGCGTTTTTCTTTCCTCAAGACCTGCTGGCCTGGTTACCTGGGCTAACGGGCGGTTACCAAGGCTAAAAACAAAATGGCGGTCTGTTGGCCCTTTACTCCTTTTCGTCTCTGTCTAAATCAGTGAAACAAAAGACTTTTGAAACAACAAAACCTCGATCACTCCAAATACCTGAAGAGAATGGGGACGCTGGACCAAGCACAGATAGGAATTTCGACATTTTTTCCGTCTCCTCACCCTTCTGGCCTGTGTGGCACGAACGGTTTGCCCCTGACTCCAAATTCCATCGTGATCCTGGGTCGATTTCAAGTGCTGAAGAATCTTTATCACGAAAACGTCTGTCAGTACCTGGATATTGTCAGGGTAAAAAATGGTGAGTAAGTTTAACAACCCAACAATACAAGAATGTCCTTCGAAAAGCTGCACAGAGCTTGCTAAGGTTTGCGGCAGGCAATAAAACAATGTTAAGATTTCCGTAAAGTCCCGTTAATCTATTATGCATGCAGCAATCTCATACTATTCCAAAAAAATAGTTTGTAGGAATTTACGTCGAAACATGCATGTATAATAAATGTATAGGGCTGAGTGGAAATCTTACCACACTTCCTTGGGGCCAGGGGTTGGGGTGTGGGGGTGGGGGGGGGGGGGGGGTAGGCGTTTCAACTGATTAGTGTAAAAAGAGATTAGTTCTTCCATAGATCAGATTTCTAAAAAAATTTCGAACCATGGAAGAAACATTAATATTCTGGCTTTTTTTCTTATTATTTTCCCTTTTTTACAGAAAGGCTCATTGTTGGAGAAGAGTTCTATTCCAATAACTTGAAGACAGCAGTGAAAGGTGGCAAAATTTTTAAGTAAGTGATTCTAAACAAGCTGGAAGAGGGGACAGGGGTGTGGGAGCCCAGGAGAATAGGGGGCACAAGAGGCATGAGAAGAATGGGGAGGGGTGGGAGTTCTAAAAGGTGTGAATTTTTGAGAAATAGTCAGAAATTATGCCACAATGCTTAATATTTTGCAATGAAAAAGGTCTGAGAAAAGGAAGCCAAGAAAAAAGGGTTGGTAGCCGAGATTGCAAGGTAAATGGGAGGACTCCCTGTCCCCCATAAGAGCTCCCTTAAACTAATATGGTAAGTTCTAAAGTTTCTACTATAAGTAATATTTTCAGTGTCAAATCATTCTTTCCTTTCTTACCATAATTCTTCAATATTTTTTCAGTTGGAGTGATATCAGGCATATAGCTTTTGAAATACTGCATGGACTGTCTTTCTTGAATGCACAAGGAATTGTCCACAGGAATTTGTCTCCAGTAACCATCTCTCTTTCACCTAAGGTACTTCTCATAACCATGCAATTGTGTCTTGTTTAAACAGTTTCATTTGATTGTCTGAAAAGACATCGTAAGTAGGGTTCATGTAGCAAAGTTGACATTACTTTTTCATCATATTACAGGGTCAGGTGAAGTTGTCCAAAAGTGGCCTGTATTATATGACAGGTTTTGGGGAACATGTTGCATTTCCAATAGGGTGAGCTCTAGAGAATGTTGAAGTTGCCTCAATTTAGAGCACTGTCCCTAGCAGAAACAACAGCGTTTGTTAAGGTGACTGGCTCAAACTTTGAAAATGACCTTTGATTTTCCTTATGGTTTGAGAAGCTTCTTTCTTTTTTACTGGTGCTGGTTTCAGAACTGAAGGTTTCGGATTGTGTTAATCATTCTTATTAGTCATTGCTGAGTACTGATTAGGTCAAATCGTTAGGTACTATATTAGACTTTGGATTGGTTTGTCTGGATTTGTTTCTCAGGTGAACCACCACTGATGGTGTTTAAATTTAACTAAGGTAAAGGAGATGGTGCTGCCTTTGTTTTGCATCTGCAAATGGTTAGAACTTAAGGTCTTTTATTTATAGATAAGGATGAAAAACTATAGGTCCCTCCTCACAGCATTCCCACTGGGGACAAAACAATCTGGCAGTGATCTTGTCTGTCAACACTTAAATAATATTGTTATTGGTATCCACCTCTGTTGTGTTGGCTTTACCATACCACTGTCAGAGTGGTAAAAGTGTTCCAACTAATACCCTAGCTGTTATGTTATCAAGTTATGTATTTTCTGGCTTCATCTAAACGTCAATTTCTTATCTCGCAGCTTTCCTGAATTCATGGCCCCAGAAGTCATTTTGTCTGGCCAAGGACGTTCTCCATTATTTGGGCCATCAGGACCAAAGGTGAGAATAAATTAATATAAATTTTTATAAATTATAGTACTTGCTTCTTTTTAATTTGTATTCTTTTGTATTTGAAGTTGAATCATCCTGCACTGATGATCAGGGTAAATAAAGTGATAACATCACACTTACTGTGTTAAATCTGTCAGTAGTGAGTGTTGTGTGACTAAAATGCCTCTAGTCAAATGTCAGTTTAGAATGGTTTAGTATTTCAAACCAAATTGACTGGTGACAAATATTTTAGCTAGTACATCTTCAAAAAGCAAACCAAGCATGTTGATCATCTGACAAATCATATATTTGCTCGTGTACTGCTATGGTAATTTATCTATTAATTTTTTGTCTTAAAATTGTTTTAGGTTGATGTTTGGTCTGTAGGGATGATTCTTGTCTATTTGCTTTTGGTAAGAATTTGAAAAAATTTCATTATTACATTCGAACCCCTCTTTATGGACACCTACTAAGAACAGACACCTCGTTATTACGGACAGGTTTCTTTGTCCCTGGGGAACGTCCATACATTTTCTCTAAATTCAACTGGCTTAATACGGACACCTGTTAATGCGGACAACAGACACTTGTTTCTTGGCCAATGAACAGATTCTCACAGAAAGTTAACCTTGCTAATAACGGGGACAATAGGCCATTTGCACTAAGAGGCATGTGACATCGTTTTTATGAAAATGAAAGTTACATGATTTTGCCTCCAAAAAATGATTAGTAGGTCATATCTTAAACAAAATAATAGTCATTTGGTTTTTCAAACCCGCACCATTTTCTTAAAATGAATAAAATTATGATTTACCTCTCTCTGAACACAAATTTTGCACTTAAACTTTAAGGGAAATGTTGAAAAGATGATGTGATAACGTTTACAGCACATCTGAGCGTAACTATGAAACGTTGAGCAAGATATAAGCAAGAAGTAGTTTTGTCCGACATGTTGGAGGGCAAAAGCATGCCCTCGAACATGGCGGCCAATACAAATCATACTACTTTGCTGAAAAATCAAAGTGCCATAAAATATCTCCCTTAAATGCGTTTCCTCTCGAATTTCGGGTGTAAGATAATTTTTTAATTTTTTTTTTTTGTCTGACAATTTTTGGCATCAGCAAGATTCCAACTCATTGTTTAAAGGAAGCATTGGTCACGTGACCTGTTAGTGCAAGTGGCCTATTCATTAACAACTCCATGTTGTAACACACCTTTTGTTCTTGAATGTAACAAAATCTTCAGTTGACAGGATGTCAACGTTCCCAGTGCTTCAGTAAATTGAATATGATGATTTAAAGACGTCAATTTAAGGCTATTATCAGGCATCAAACTAATATTATTATGCAGAGAAGGGTTTTGTAGTAAAAAGATGAGCAGTTGTTTGCAGAGTGTTTCCTTGGATTTAGTCCGTGGAATGACAACTTAATTGTGAAAGTCAGAGATGTTTTATTTGAAGATGCCTATGTCCTCCAACCCCTCTATTATTTCTTTAGTATTTTGTTTTGTAATAGAAGGTGTTTTTGACTTAAATTTAAACATGAACCCCTTAATACAGACACTCCCTATAGCCCCTTCAGTGTCCGTATTAATGTGGTTTGACCCCATTAATGGTATTAATGGGGTTTGACTGTATTATTTTAGTGATTAAACATGTCATGTTAGTGATTAAACATGTTCTGATACACATGTTCTGATCTGATTAAACATGTTCTGATCTTTTACAGAGGGGATCACTTTGGGAAAATTTGACCAATAGTGGTGATGTTGAAAAGATTTTCTCCAAGATCCTCTCTCTTGTTAAGACTTCACAAGGTATGTTTAAGGTATCCCAGAAAATAAGGGAATTCTTCAAAGACCAGGGAACTTAATAGGAGCCACCCCAGGGGTACATAGTGCTCAAGGCAGTAGGGGCCTGAACAGGGCCACCCCAGGGAAACAACAAAGAGAGGCAGGAAAATGGTATAGTGCAGAAGCAAGACAAGAGAGGGAGTACTTAATGAGGGAATTCCAGTGGGCACAGCACAGTGGGGCAGGAAAGAACTGAGGCTTAATGTAGGCCAAAAACTAGGTATCCCAGAGAAAAATGGCAGGGCCTGACCGGGGATGGGCTGGTAAATCTCACAAATTTGAGCATCTCTTAGGTTGTCTACCATTACACAGGCAAATGGTAAGCAAAATCCGGGACTGGTAATTTCATCCCAGATTCACATTTACCATTTGTACAAATTAGTTCCATTTACAGAAACTGGTATCAAAGGGGGTGTTTACATTAGAAAACTCGCACCGGCGCAAGTTTCATACCGGGATGACTTTTTGATTTCGTATCACTTTTACGTGATGACTGGGTCATTTCATATCTCCTTATTTGAAGGTACACTTCATGTTGATAATTTACATGTGTGATTCAAAATCGCAAACATTAGGCATGCGCAGCTCGTTCCAGTCTATTGGCAGACCGATTTCACACCGGACGGGTGAACGTTTCGCGTTTACATGATACTGTTGCGAAATCTCGTACCGGAGTGAAATTCTCGCCCCGGTGTGACAACCGGGGTGAACTCATGCTGGGGCGACTTGTGCCGGCATGACATTTTGTGGCTGTATCATGTAAACAAATGTAGAGCGATGGGAGGGAACCAGAGGGAACTCGCCCCAGCGCGAAAGTCGCCCCAGTATAATGTAAACACCCCCAAAGATGGCTTTCAAGAAATGGATCAGGCATTTTTGTTTTGAACTTTCCATCCAGAGGAAAGGACTACCTACCAGGATTACACAAGCATATTTTTTTTTCTAGAAATTTAGCAAATGGCTGGTAAATCATTCTTTGACTTGTCACAGTTTATAACTTCCATTTTCATTAGCACCTTATTTTCGTAAAAATTGTTTAGAGTGATGTATTGGTTTTTTTCTATTTCCGTTTTTCACTTTACTAGTGTTAGTATCTTGGTCTGTGAATTGTGTACTTTCCAACCGTATTTTCACAAAACATTAAATAAATGGTAAACAATCTTAGTCAGATCTAATGCATCACGTTTGTCATGGGGTAATTCCAGGATGGATCTAACCAAAGAGAGCCCCTGTGAAAGTTAATATTAAAAGCAGTTCAATATTATGGGACATATAAGTTAACATTAACTTGTTTTTGTCTTCTACTTTTCAGATTCCTCTTCTGATATTCTTGAACTTCTTATGAATGATCATCAAGCATCAGGGAAAATAAAAGTATATATTTTTAATTTTTTTTTTTACTTTTTCTTTTTAACTTCTTTTTAATGTCATCCATGTCAGTTGTTTTTATCTTCATTCACACACACAATTATCGTACTGTTTCTCTCTTCATCTTGCAGGAAATTCCTGCAGACTTGGCTTCATTCTTGAGGATTTGCTTGACTTCTGATGCCACAAAACGGTAAGGGCTGGAGTCCAGATTAGTATCCTTTTATTTCTGAAATAATGAATATATGAATTTCAGTGACTGTAAAGATGATCAGTGAAGTTGAAGAAGAATCCCAGCAAGCCTGAATTTTTTTCAGGTTGTCTTTTCACAATAATTGTGTAGTTGTGTCTTCAACTGGGATAATAATCTTTACTTTATTCCTTTTAATTTTGTTGCTGATTGCAATGGATTTGCTTCTTCGCTTAGCACTGAAAAGTATAGGCGCTATATAAATATTATTTTTTATTTATTATTATTTCTTCTTTCTCAGACCTACTCCAATAGAATTACTACAGCATGAGACCTTTTCTGGTTTCAACAAAGGAAAGGTAAATATTCATTATTAATTTTAAAGTATGCAATAATATATTTTTTGTTCTATGTTTATCACTGAATAGTATATAAAGGTGCATATTATGTTACAGGTCAAAATTAAGTTCAGGTTAAAATTTTTTAACCTAGGTTGATTCTCAATTTCCTTTGTCTCCTAGCCCTAACTATTCACAACCTGAATTTAATTTTGACCTGTAACCCATACACCATTGTCTTAACACTACCTAACATAGGGTATGCTACAAAGTTGTTTGTTAATAATTCACTATACTTTATTTTGTTGGGCAGATAAAACTTTCTAACGGATCCCAGAAATTCCCTCCTGTGTTTAACATTCAAGATATAGAAGTTGGCGATTACCTAAACATTGATTTTACCCCAGGTAGGTGACTTATCTGAGTGAGCACAAATATCTGAACATTCCACTCATTGATATAGATTTGTGCCTGAATGTTTTATTGTTCATACTTTGCTTACTAGTTCCAAGATTTACTGAATGACTACAAACCACTTTTTTCATCCTTTCATCATCTTTGCAGATGGCGACGAAGAAGACGATCTTCTTTCTGAAAGGTTTACCGATTCTTGTTTTCAGTTTTACTTAAATATAATGATTTGAAAGCCCTTGCTGTCCCTAAGTGACTGGAGTGGTTATCCAATTCAACGTAGCTTTTTTTACTGCAAAATGAAGTTGTTTCAAATCAAAATTGAGAACATTAAGCGATTTAGACCTCAGATGTTACAGTCATAACTTAACGTAAACTCACTCAAAAGATGGTGTTAAGTTAAAATCAGAGTGGGTTTATCTTTAGAATAAATAAAGCTAGTTGAGCTCAATTTTACTACCCTATTGTAGACTGAACTCCCCAAATCCCCCTTACCCTAGAGTAGCTGTTTTCCAGAAATTACTGAGGTCACTAGCAAAGTCCAGCCAAGCCAGCACCCATTTGAATTTTATATATACCCTATTCGAGACCCTAACTCTCTGATTTATTTACCCTATTCGAGAGTAAACTGCTTCAAAACTATACCCAGAAACACATACCTGTATAGCCCATATATGGCAGCAACCCCCTTCCCTCCACCCCCCGGGGTATTTTCTCATTTTCTTTCTGTCCGCCCATATAAGGCAATCCAGTTCCAGACTTAAGGAAATTTTTGCCTGTGGAATCTGGAATCGGGGAAATTATTTCTTGTGGAATCTGCAATCCTGGACTTTGTTATCCAGAATCCAGCTCAAGGAAACCGAAATTCGTAGCGTAGAATCCACCCAGCTGTTCAAAAGGTGGATAGTGTTATCCACTGGATAGCGCGATTGGTTTTCCTAACACTTATCTATTCACTGGATAGTTATTTATCTGTTGGATAGCACTATTGAACGTTTGAACAACAGGGGTAAGAGTCCAAGACTCCCTTAATTGGTAGCAGTAGAGCGAGCGAAATACGCGAGCACGCTTGAAAGTCGCTGCCCTTGAAGGAGGTGGAACGCAGAGGAAAAAAAAAATTCGCACGTGGCAGTTACTCGGCTGTGTGTTTTGAACCCCTGTGCGCTTGGTTGGGATTCCTGTACGTTTGACGTTTTTTCTGTCACTCTCTCCAGGCCCCTGCGGGAGGTCTATCATCTGTGGACACTGGCCGGTGGAGACATGGAAGGAGAATTAAAGAAACGTGGACTCATCAAAACGAAACCACCGATCATGACCCTTCCAATGTATGTATCATGTTGGTTTTGCTCTTACAAATGTTTTCGTAGTAGGCAAATTTGGTAATAACTTACAGAATATTTAAATAAGGTTCTGTGACCTTTGTCAAATATTAAACAGTGATATCGTATTGTCCTCTTTTTTCATGCAACTCACAGAAGCTAGATGCCTAGTCATTTAGCCACGGACTCGTTATGCGTTAGACATTTTTGCCTGGCAGTGTGAAAATCGGAAATTTAAAGATCGCCGTCCGTCATTCCCTGTACAGTATTTTGGCCGCGAAGTGCCACCATATCCTTCTCTTAAACTTCACCGCGGCGATTATTCAGACTTGCTCAATTTATCAACTATAGGCAAACTTTCCTTTAGTCAAATAACTTGCAGCCAACAAGTTTAGAAAGAGAAAGAAAAAAATTCATCTTCTTGCCTTTTAATCATCAGAGAAATTCACGTTATAGTGGTGTAGTGACGGAAACTGGAAATGAACATTTAAGTGCAAAGCACGTGCAGAGCTTTTTTTTTTTTTGCTTATTCAAAAACCTATGACATTTTCGTTACCTTCGCGTTCATCGCTGCTGAAAGGGAGCTTTCTCAACCACACGACGGAAACAGCAGTGAAGGACCGTATCCAACTTCAGAAAAAGGAAACGAAAATCGTTGTCTTGTGTTTGTGTCGTCCATAAAACATGAAATTGGGAAATTTCACGTCTCAACTGTACAGTGACAGCGAAGAGATGTACCAAAAGTGCGGTGCACGAACAGAGTTGAAACCAATTGCTTTTTTTTACATTCTCTACACTTTTAGCATCCTCCTCCAAAATGGCGAGGAGATTGGAATGAAGAAAGACCGCCTGTTCTTGTTAGATGAAACAGTAGTTCCAGCTTCACTTACTCAGCTACGAGAGGTAACATCAACTATTACAACACAGATTGTCATTCTTGTTTCTTTCATTGCTTGCCTCGTTTCTACATTCTCTCGCCTTGCCGCTCCATTTCTCTTCAGGGGCACCCAACGGCAATTTTCGGGAAAATATCTGTTCGGAAGACGATTTGAGAACTAGAATTTTGGAACATTTGTTGTAAAATTTCTCGCTTGCCTGCCTCTCCTAGGATTTTCGAACATCTACAAAATGGTATAATTACCCATTTTAATCGGATATTTACCCTAAAAAAGGCCACCTAGAATTTTCGGGAGTCTTTTCCTGGCTGAAATTTTCGAAAAGGTAAGTTTTGATCCCTATAATTTTTGGATCACTAGACTTTCAGCTACGAAATCCGAACAGATGAAAAGTTTTTAGGGGATAAAAATATGCCTACATCTACCGTTTAAATACTAAAATACGTTTAACAATGCTATGTTAAGTGGTTTTGAACTATATCCTCGTTGGGTGCCCCTGTTCTCTTGGCCATCAAGAGATTGTGTGTGATACTGGGTTTGTTTAATGTCGAATTGCATTATGGGGCTATTCTAGGCCGGACACCTTATGTTTATTACACAAAGCCATACTCCTCGTATACAGTTTAAGCGAATTTATTGGGCAGATTTTTGAAAAAAGTGGGGAAATCAGAGGAAGCGATAGAACTTTGTGCAAGGGAAAGAGTTAAATATAGGGTTTAGCACCGAAGTACAGTGATAAGGGTTAAGTACCTTTTTAAAAATGGTTAGCTTTCAATAGTGTAATCTATGATCAATGTCATGTACAGTATGTTAAAATTAACTGGTGTGGGCAGTTAACCCTTGATGGTGTAGTGGTTACGGATATGGAATATATATCAAATGATGGGGGTTCAAGTCGTACATACTATCTACTGTTTTCTTCCGTTTTCTTTCTTCTCTTATTTACTACTTTAGCTTATAAGACTCCTATCACGTATTTTGAGTATTTAAAAGATGACAATCTGAATAGATTGTGGGGTATCCATTCTAGTCACAACCCCCAAAACAGTCCGACAACCTCAAGATGGCCAGTAGGCGGGCCATTTCCTCCTACTGACTCCTTACAATGCCCCTGGCGAGACTACTCATGTTCCTGACTTTGTTCTTGTTTGACTATTCAATTCTGCGGGATGATTCACTGTGTGTATTTTCCGTTATCTTTGAGTCATTTTTAATTTGTTGCCTTTTTGTTTTTCAGAGATTGAAAAACGTGGATCCATCTGCGTATTTCCCACTTATTGAAGAAGAAGAGTAGGTCGTCTTTACTTAATTCTCTGTCTCTTTTTTAATTTCAAGATATCACGAAAGTTCCAGTGAAACGCGTGACTATCCAACTTAAACTTTACAGAAAACCAGCAACAGCTGTATCTGGACATTACCATTGCTGATAGTCTTGTATTATCATTATCATTATTTTATTCCATTTTATTTATTTATTTATTAATTTTTGTTTTGTCAGTCCATCGTCTAGATATGCTCTATTAGACACAGCTGATCTTCCTCTGACAATTCGAGAGACAACAGTTGACTATCAGGTAAAAGTTTTGACCGGATGCACAACCGTTTTATCACTAGCCTACACTGTCAACTCAGAATGTTTCATTGGCTGAAATTAATTGTTTGTATTTTTAGTTTCACAGAATCGTACTTTTTCAAAGACTGTTAGACGTAAGTATTAAGTAGAATATTATATACATCTCATGTCGACAGGAACTCAAACCACTGAAAGGGTGTCACTTTTAATTTAAGAGAAGTTTCAACTTATTCCGTAAAGGTCACAATTCCGTAAACAGAAACACCTTCAATTAGCTAGCAGGTACGACCTCTAGCCGAACTTAGTTTTATAAATCGGTAGGTTTAGCTGTAGGGAACTTCTAATCACCTACCGCCTGCTTACGCTCCTTCTGAATATACAATTTTAACTTAGGTAGTCTGCGAGCAAGCCCTCCGAGGGTTCTCTAGGGGCGGGAGACTGACTCACCCGTCCCCAGAGCTCCTCAGAGAGCTTGCTCGCAGGCTGCAACTCTGCCCGAACAAAACTGTTGAGACATTTCCATGTATTTTTCAATTTCGCGCCATGCAACACTCTCGTCGAAACGGAACAAAGTCGCCCCCTCCCCACCCCTTATGCAATGTTGTTTTGGCCTAACAGCCCACGTGTGCATTTCTTCCATTACCGCGAACAACACTGCAATAGGGGAGGGGAGATAAGCATTTATGTCAGGACGAGTGCAAAAATACGTATTTTTGTAATATGTCTGAACAGGTTTTGTACGGGGTTGTAGCTCGCAGGCGAGAACTTGGGTAACTTGAGGCCTGGGATGGTGTCCCTATATACAATTTTGTCGTGATTGAACTTTCTTGACCCACTAGCTATGCGTGTAGTGAAATTTCAACAACTTGTAGTTTACGAATACAGTATTTAATACTTATAGGGTTATCCGTACACAAGAGACCGCATTGTGAGAGAGGCAAGGATAGACATCCCTCCATTACTCAGAGGACAAATCTGGGCAGCGCTGTTGGGAGTGCAGGTAGGAGCAATGCAGGCGGCTTATAATTTTGCGCTCCTTGATTTCGCGATATTTGCCTTTTTAAATAAATCGCGTAATTGAAAAGTAGACAGCGAGAAAATTAGGCACGCGAGATTTCATTAATAACACCATACAGTGTAAGAGCCAATATTATTTGACAGTTAGGTAGCTTAACTGGTTTGTAGCTGGCCGAGTTGTTCAAAGCTGGGTTGAGATAACCCAGGGTTAGTGCGAGATTTGAATTAAGATTTTAAAGTTTAAAAAGCATTTCAGTTTTAATTCTTTCTGTGTACAAATTGATGATTGGGAGCTCTTAAAAGGACAGAGAGAATTATCCGAGAAAATCCTTTTGAACACAAGAAAAGGAAACCAGGGTTAAATTTAACCCCGTGTTAAGCGCTAATCGGCCTTCGAACAACTGGGCCTGTACTTTAAGTATCCAGTTCACAGAGTTTCTGGAGCTTACAATGGTATTCTATTTTGACTGGTGTTTCTTGTCCTTTTAAAGTTTTTTCCTTCCTCTCAAAACTGAATTTCTTCATTTTTTGTTCAGTTTGTATGATTTGTAAAAAATTTTCTTTACGCGAACAATGCAGGAAGAGCAAGGGTTAGGAGATTTAGCATAATGGTAAATCTGTGATATTAAAACACACCCTTTTGGTCTCATTCCCAGAATTTTAGAAACTTACACTTGTTTTGTGATACTTGTCTTACTGTTGTGCCGTTATTTTTCATCAGGGTGATATTCAAAGCACTTACGATGCCATAGATAAAGAATCCTTTACTCAAACAGACAGACAGGTGAGGAGCAACTTCCATCGATTTATTTATTGTTATTGTTTTTACTTGTGGAGGGCTTTCTAAATGGGGAAATTGACTGGCGAAAAGAACGGTTAAACGCCGCCTTTGGTTTCTTAAAACTAACTTTCTGTTGGCTATTCTTTTTTAAGATTGAAGTGGATATTCCTCGTTGTCATCAGTATGACGCCCTTCTGTCGTCTCCTACTGCTCATTGCAAGTTTAAGCGGGTTCTCAAGGCTTGGGTCGTGTCACACACCAACTTAGTTTACTGGCAAGGTAACTTATTCTGTTGTTTCTAAAGCACCATAGAAAAGGAATGGAAATATGGAGTTAAAATAATATAAATGATGATATTATCTCCATAACCGTAGTTATTATCAGTGTTAATTTCGTTGATTTTCTTATTCATCATCATCATCATCATCACTTACAGTGTCATCGTCATTATCTTGTCATTAGATCAGGCTCTATTTTCGTTTCACTTTGTAAATAGCACTCCGGCGGGCGAGGCGAAACGAAATTTTTAGCGGTAGCCGTTAGAGAGAATGTATCAGAACCGCTTAAATTGGGCCTGATCTCAGGTTACGTCGTCGCCATCATTATCATCGTCATCATTATCGCCATTTTCGTCATCATCATTATTTTTGTTGTCTTCTTGCTCATCACCATCATTACGAACATCATCGTCGTCATCATCATCATCATCATCATCATCATCATCATCATCATTACCCTGCGAGCATGGGGTGTGTAAAACAAACCAACTATTCGACTTACTAGCGACGCGAACGACTTCGCAAACGCTAAAAAGAAGCCATGCAAGAGGGAAATCTCTGCTCGTAGGCTGCACCATCATTTCTGTCTTCCTTTTATTCATCATCACTATCATCCATTGTCATTATCGTATTCATCATCGCCTTCATCACTCTCACCTTCGTCACTATCATTTTCATTGCCATTGTCATCATTATCATCTTCGTGGAAGTGGCAGAGGATATGTGTTAACATTTTTACATCGCTTAAGGAGTTTTTGTGCTTTATTTTAGGTCTGGATTCTCTTTGCGCTCCTTTTCTTGCGTTAAATTTCAACGATGAAGGTGAGAACTACAACTTACGATCAAAGTAATGCAGGGCCACATCATTTTATGGAAAACTAATGAATCTTATTCTTTCGTACAGCACTTGCTTACGCCTGTTTAGCGGCATTTATCCCCAAGTATCTGCACAACTTCTTTCAAAAGGATAATTCGGCAATCATACAAGGTACGTTTTCGGTATGTTTACAAGACAATATGTCTCTTTGTGTTTAAGGTATACGGTTTCTGGCTTAGTTTATTGTTTACCCGAAAATACTGCCCACAATTCTGAGGCTCAGTCGAAGCAGCAGGCGGAGGGGCAGGAGGAGATTGGAGTTTGAGTAATAGTATCCCTAAAATTGTGAAAAATAATCCTATATACTCAAATTAGAAGACCAGCCGGGTAATCGTGGCCGCGGTCGCCCATGATTTCATTACAGAACTTAGGTCAAAGTTCAAACGCGGTTGTCGCGATTGAAAGTGTTCATAGGGAGGGGGTCAACTATAGTATGCGTCTTTGTTATAATTACTGTACACTTATTGTTGTCTTAATATTTCCAAATACAGAATATTTAGCTGTGTTTTCTCAGTTAATCGCTTTTCATGATCCTGAATTGTTTAATCACCTCCACGAAACTGGATTTATTCCTGAGGTACGTTGTCCTTTTCAATTTTTCAACTTTAGGTTTACCCTGGGTACCAGAGGTTTTTTCTCGCGGTCGGTGGGATGCTTCGGTGTCGGCCGAAGGCCGACGTCACACGCGGGTCACTATAAGGACTTGACTGAAACTGGAAACCGCGCACGAAAAGTCTCTGGCACCCGGGGTACTCGGAGTGTTTTCACTTTTTGTCATTATTAACGGCATTTGGATGCTGTTGTAATACCCTGCTGTTAACTTTGCATCATGTTGTTGCTTCAACAGTTGTATGCAATTCCTTGGTTCCTGACGATGTTCTGTCGTAAGTTTATTTATGTCGTGATCAAATTAATCGACTTTGTCTTTGTTGGTTTAATTTATTTTACTCCTTTTCAAAGTTTCTGGTAAATATGAAATTCTGTTTGTACCAGGGTAGGTACCCTAACGCTGATCGTAACTATGAGGTATTTGTTTTCAGAGCTTAATAAAAAGACCGGTCGTTTCACCAACAGGTTGCTTCGCCAACATCATGTCAGCCAACCTCTTAAGTCGTCTTTCGCCAACTTCCTGTTTGCCAACCTCTTAAGTCGTTTCGCTAACGTGTTAGGTCAAACAAGACTTGGTGCTTGATTTGCACAAAATTTTCAGAGAGCACCGAATACGTTAGCGAAACGAATTAAGACGTTTGCGAACAGGACGTTAACGAAACGACTCGTTGGCGAAACGTCCGTAAACCAAAAATAGTGAAAGTGACAGCGATCCTCGCCCTGTCACTGAAAAGAAGGTTCAAAAGCCTTACTATACTTACCTGGTTTTTTTCTCTTTTTTTTTTGTTAATTTATATTTCCTTTGGTCCTTTCATCTACAGAGCAATGGGTAGTTCAGGGCCGGGTTTTTCAAAGCAGGGTTAAGTTAACCCAGGTTTGGTGCGAAATTTGACTTCAGATATGAAAGTTTGAGAAGCAAATTCGGTTTTATTCTTTTTGCCTACAATTTGATGATTGGATGCTCTATAAAGAAGAGAGAAAATTATTCGAGAAAATGATTTTGAACAAAGGAAAAAGAAGGCCGGGTTAGAATTTGGCCCTAGGTTAGCGCTAATCGGCCTTCGAACAACTGGGCTCATAAGGTTAGCACCAAGGTGAAGAAATTCTCCGCATTTTTCTTTTCCTTTGCAGACGTGTTTCCTCTGAAGAAGATTTATCACTTATGGGACACACTGTTGCTAGGCAACTCATCTTACCCACTGTGCATTGGGGTTGCCATACTGGAACAGTTGCGAGATCAGCTTCTGTCATTTGGATTCAATGAATGCATTTTACTCTTCTCAGATATGCCTGGTAGGGTAGCAGTGTAGTTTCCCCTATTTTATTTGCCGTGGGATTTTCTAACATAAGAAGTGAAAGCTAGGTAGGGCTGGTAGATACAGCGAAAAATATTTCAAGAGCTGAGGTTTAAGTCGTGTTCTATTGGGGTCGACCGTTTGAACAACGCCGGTTTTGGTTGATTTAGTTAAAGATCCCGAAAGAAAACTTTTCCAACCGTTTTTGGTTGAAATCGTGCGTGGTTGTGACGGGGTGTAGTCATTTCCAGACTTGCTCAACTGCCAGCGTTGTTTGATAACAAGTTTTCGCGAAAGTCGCGAAAAAATGACGCAATACCTGATAATCAATGCCTGTTGCTGTTTGTCCAAGAAAATAGCCTTGTTTAAGTCCACGAAATTAGAGCCCTTTTCCTATTTTTGTTTTGATTAGCGAGAAAAAGGCTGCGGCTGCATTTACTGTCCATTCCGGAGCACTGTTCAAAGGTACACCTTCTGAACGAGTCCAGCCCAGAAAAGTAGTGAAAAACCTTGAAAAAATTACTTAACAGTGTCATATTTTAACAACAATCGATGATAGGATTTTTTTCTTTCAATTTGTAGTTGTTGATATGGAGCGGGTTGTTCGTGAAGCCAAGAAGATCTTCTGTAACACGCCTCGCTCGGCCTCCATGAGGCGACATGACAGACAGTATGCAGATCCTAAAGCAAAACATGTAAGACAACAATATACTGACAGAGCAGGCAAGATTATTAAAAAGTTAAGGCCTATTTAAGGGGCGTAAGTTTGGTCGCGGCTCTCCTGTAGCTAAAAATTAGTTGCAGTCTATGCGCGAGTGCCTAATGTCCTAATATTCTTTCCTTACAACACTGAATAAAAGTTTGTGAACCTTTCTGGAAACCAACTTTCGATTAATTTCAAGCGTTTAACTGGTCTAAAAATAACTGTAGTGAAATTCACACATCTCAAGGGCTAGAAGGAGCGTGTGACTCTCTGCCCCATTGTTCTCTTTTGAGTCTACGTAATGGTCATAGCGGGAGAGAACGAGAGAAGAAGTGGGGGGGGGGGGGGGGAGGGTGAGGGGGATTGGGGAGAGGAATTACTCCCCCTCTCTCTTCTTTTGTTCTCATTCTTTTCCCTCCCATTCGCACCCGCTCTATAAAACCCTTTTCGTGTACACGGCGAAGAGAAGCTTCCCTCTTCATATTTTTAGGTATACAGACTTAAACAATATTACTACCTTAATTTAGGACAGTTATAGGGACACTTAATCATGAAAAAATAGTCATTTACTCAAAAAAAGGTAAAAATGTTACGTTAATACTTTTTCAAGGTTACTGACAGAGACGTTTTTCTAATGATTCTGTTTAAGGAAAAGGAGTTTATCCCGTTACCGCAGCTCAAGACCGAAATCTGTCCTCGCATTTCCGCGCAAGACTTGTTACATGTCTGTGAACTGACAAATGGTAATGCGGGACCCAAAGGACAAAAGAAGCCCAAACCTCGCGGGCTTGTGATGGATGTGAGGCTATCAGACGAGTATCCTTTCATACGCTCACCTTTTACAACTCTTTGTGATACGACTACGAGATTTGATTGAAAGTTTTTTCGCGTATAGTCAAAAATAGACACCCCGGAATTCTCCATTGTACTTTTTTTCACCAGAAAAGTTAGCAATGTTATCGTTTTTGAAGGAAGTTAAGACCTCTCTCGATTGCAAAATGCTAAAACTTCTAACATTTGATGTAATATATCAAACATGAGATTCAGTGTTTCATCACCAGATGAAACACCGAGAAGAGAGTTGAAAATACGACGTGCAGCGGAGTATTTTTGACGAACTTAGAGGTGTTTCATCTGGTGATGAAACACTGTGTCGAATATTTGATATTTCTTCTCAAACAAAATCATTTTTGAAGGAGAAATTAAGGATGCAAAAATGAGCAGTTTTTTATCTGATATCCAAACACTCATTAAACATTAATTTCCTTTGAATTTTCTTTATGAATTATTAATGAGTTTGAGAAGACTTGTTCTCGCCACTACGACATTCTCGCTAACTTGAAACTCGTAGTAGAATGACGTTTTCCCGCCAAAATGACGTTGGTTCACGAAAGAGCACTACTTAGTATTGAAAAAATCTCGTACTCGTAGTCGTGGTTGCGAATTTCAGTATTGTTTGATTTTCCCTTTTTGGAGCTTTTTTAAACAAAGGGCTTGTATTCACTGAACATTTTTCCTTTCATTGTAATTACTGTGGATTGAAGCTTCTCACAGAACCAATAGATCATCGCAGCGGTCTCGAGAATGCGTTTGCATTGAAATGTTTTATCGCTTGAAAAATTACGAATGGCCCTTTTCCGGGAAACTGAACTTTTTGTATTGATTCTGGATGAAAGGAAGGAAGGTGTTCCTCCTGAATTTCAAGTCATTTTTATTTGTTTTTTATTTGTTCTGTTCCGCTGTTGATTTTTTTTCGAATACTCAGAATCCTTTCAGGATTGTCTTGTATTGTTATTGTACCACAAGGGTCTCGTTACTAAGTATCTAGTCAACTCATACGCATTATTGTAATATTTCTAAGGATTTTACCCGTACCAATATTTTCCTTGATTCATTTGTTTAATTTAAAGGTTCTCATGTGGCCAGTTAGCTGACAGTGTAAACATCCCTTACAACCAAGCTTTCCTTGAAGAAGGTGGATTGGCGCCCTCAAACGCTGCCAATGTTGTAAACAGCTTCAAAGGAAGAGTTATTGTTGTTGTAGGAAATCGTGCAAACTATCCAGCCAAGGTTTGTCTGTCATCAAGATTTAATTCGCTTCGCAAAACAAAAACTTTGCAAGTGCAGTACGGTTTTTGTTACATTTCTTTGCCATCACTGCACAACTACGACGTGAAAGTGCCTAATCTGCGATTTTCACGTTCCCCACAATGCAATTTGTTTTCCCCACAAAAGTTTGCATAAGAACTGTTTTCAATTTCTCTTGGGACTGGGACTAATGATCGTCCCTTGAAAAATTGAAAACAATTCTTGAGCAAAATTTTGTGGGGAAAACAAATTGCATTATGGGGAACGTGAAAGCCGCAGATTGCACGTTTTGTGTTGGACATGAACACAAGACAACGACTTTCTTTTCCTTTTCCCGAACTTTTAAACAGACTTTTAGAATTCGACTCCAGAAAAATTCGCCAACATTTGACGAATTGAATGTGATGGAATAAGCGCGAAAAAGTTTGAAGCAGCGCGATTACATTTTTTAAGTGACGTTTTCGTATCCGTGGCCGTCGTTGTTGCTTAAGCTCCCTACTAGCTGACCAGTGTGTCCCCTTACGATTCCAGAAAGAATAGGCCATTTTTGAGTTGCCTCAAGCCTCTGTTTCAAAGCGAGGCTAAGTGCGAAGCCATTGACGTGAAAATGAAGAGGTTAAGCATCACGTTTACGTCAAACGGCAAACGCGAATTTGTACCACGGGATCAAGTTTCCCCTTTACCTGTCGTTTAGTGTTCATTATTTCTACACATAAATTAGTAGTTTCACGTAATATTTTATCCGTAAGAATTGTTGTGAACTGTTTTTATCCAGTAATTTTGTATTTTGAGAAATTCTAAAATTGAATGTGACGTTTGCCGTTTGCAGTTTGCCGTATACGTGAAGGTTAAACCCTCTAATAATTTTTATTCTCATTCAAATAAAACTCAATTTCAGTCAAGAAAAGTTTTGCACTGAGCCTCGTTTTGAAAGTGAGAGTTTTTGGAACATTGCGGGACACAATTCGGCTCCAGGTTCCTTCTTGTTTCTAAAGTGGCGAATTTTTGCTTTTGTTCAGATATCTGTGGGCGTAAACCCAAAATATATTTAGGTATTTGTGCAGAAAACTAAACTTTGTATCATAAGTGTGGAAATTCTCCCTATTTTTTTTTCCTTCCTACGCTTGCAACACCAATTCTGTTTCGGTTTTAAAATAGTACGTCTGGTTAATTAACATTATAAAGTATTATTTTTTGTGGCAGGTTGGAGCAGAACTTGTTAAGCTCGGATTTCCCAAAGTCTGTGTGTTAGAAGAAACAGGACTTACTACGCTGCGTACACAAGGATACCTCACTGTTCCTACGTGATATTAGAATCACTCAAAGGGTCCCCAATCAAAACTTTGTGCAAGCACCTGGGATTTTCGCTTCTGAACACTTGCTATTGCTAAGTAATAATGACCATGTTCCATTAAAACTACTGGTGTTTAGTAAGACATATAAAATAGGTGTCCAAAACAAATTAAAAAACAGTGGATTTGTTGGACAAACATTTCACAATTTACAGCGAGTCTGTGAGACGTCTATAACACTATTGAAAAATGTCTTTGCTGTTCTCTTCTTCCGTTGTAAAAAAAATAGTAGATAGTTACTATATTATAAAATAGGTGTCCAAAACAAATGAAAAAACAGTGGATCTGTTGGACAAACATTTCACAATTTACAGCGAGTCCGTGAGACGTCTATAACACTATTGAAAAATGTCTTTGCTGTTCTCTTCTTCCGTTGTAAAAAAAATAGTAGATAGTTTCTTTATTAGACTTAGAATTGAACATGACACGTATTTACAGTGAAGCTGTGTATAGAAATAATCAAATGATGATGATAATGAAATACAAAAATTGGAAAAAAAATCACGAAATAACCTTATCAGAGTGTGTCATTAGCGGCTGTTTGTGAACAAAATGATGTATAGCCTGAACATAGCAGGCGCTTGGAATTAATGGGCGTAAGAAAGAACGGGACGCGTAATAGCCTCCCAAGCAGACTTTCTTAGGGATTCGTCACGCGTTCCAGCAGGAACGCGTTACGAACCCCTGAGAACGTTTGCGTGGAAGGCTAAACGCGCAAGGGAGACACGCGAGGAGAGAGTGAGGCTCTCCCCTCGCGTGTCTGCCTTTCGCGCTCTGTTCTCTCTTGCACCCGTTACTTCCAAACGCCTGCGATGCAGGCTACGTGATGTAAACGGAGGTTAACGAAGGGAAACTTGGATATGGAGAGCGGGGGATGGATTAAAGGAAACACAGATGAGAATCTGCCTGTTTTGGTTTTGATGCAATATCCAATGCTCGTCTCACACTAAAAGGTCATGGGCAAATAAAAATTGGCAAATACGGCCGCCTGGTCTCGCTCCTACCGTTTTATCTATCTCAGGACACACACAACATAGTTGCAATTTACACTTGTAAAAGTTACACTTTTATTAACATTGCAATTGTGTTTTAAATTGGTTCGAATATCTTATATATTGCCCTAGCGTGCCTTTATATTTCCCACGACTCAGGCATTTTTTCACCCACCAACACCTCCCCGACCCAGCCTCACCCTACGCCACCCCACCACTCTCCCTTTCTAACTTCCTTTCATGCAAGCTTACACGACGATTAAATCAAATCGCGTGGTCACTGAGCCCAAGCAACCAGGCGTACATAACTACAGCGAAAAAGGGAGAAATTTTGTGGGCGACAGAAAAATTCCCTTTCCCTTAAACAGCTCAATCAGCTGGCTCAGTGTTACGATGAGAGGTTTTAACTGTACTTAGAAAACGTTTGGTGAAATTTACCAACGCTACAAGAGACAATGCCGGTGAGTTTTAAGCGTACAGCTGTACTTCACATCGAACAACCTGGCCGGCCTTTTCGTTCCGAGCTTTTTAGCTTTATATCGATCGTTAAGCATGTTTGCATTTTAACTCACTTGACAGGTGGACACAGACTCGGACAATGTTCGTGTAGTTGTTCGATGTCGGCCTATGAATGAAAAAGAAGTCGCTAGTTCCTGTTCTTTGGCTGTTAATGTCGACGAAAGTCGGGGAATAATCACCGTGAAAAATCCGAGTGCTCGCACCGGGGAACCGCCAAAACAGTTCACTTATGACAGAGTGTTTGGTATTGATGCAAAGCAAGTAGATATATACAACGATGCAGCTAGACCCATTGTCAATTGTGTGCTAGAGGGTTACAATGGTAAGACTACTTTAGCTAGTGGAATGTGTGCTAGTGTTTTGAGAACCAATGTTGTTTTTTCCACTGGATAGAGACTGATCCGGTGGCTAGTGCTATCCAGTGTTTGAGTAGCCTGCATAGCAAGTGTTTCCGTGCAGTTTTGGAGCAAAGAACAAGGAACGAGAGCCAAAGACCGCACAAAAAAGGGGCGAGAAAGAGCAAGGTGGGGATAGGGAAGAAAGGAAGGAAGCGCTTCCAGACAAAACCCAGGATTTTGAAAAGCGCCCACTTGGCCTGTCAGGCCTGATTGTGCCCACCAACATTTAATGCTGTCATCAGTTGTCATACACTGTATATTGACCAATAAAATGTTTGACATTCCATAGGGCAGAAGTAAACTTTTGAGGGCACTTTTGGAACCAAAACAAAATTTCTCAACTTGTCAAATCATTTCGGAAGCAATGCGTGGATGGCAGGAATGGAGAAATCTCAATGAATCCAAATTATCAATGCAGGCTTTGTAATTGCAGCTTCAAAGTGAAATTTTTTAATATCCAAACAAGCTATATTTCTACAGAAAATCTTTTTACTCCGTCAAAAACGAAGGAATGCAATGGTGAAGTATTTATAGCTCAAAACATCCAGAAAGTTGGATTTGAAGTGCTAAAATGAGTCAAGTATTCAAGTCTAGAATTTTTGATCTGTGAGGTGGGTCTAAGGTCAAAGCTCAGCTAGACAGAACGGCTACTGTTCTCTCCACGGCACAGGTATAAAGGCTGTGATTGACATGTTTGGAATTCTGACCAATCAGGATTTTAACATTCATCTGGTGGATATTAATAACTTAAAAAACAATAGATCCTTGTAGGCCTTCCCTTCCCTCCTTCCTCTCGTACCCTGCGCGCTTCTCACATGCCCCAAATTCCCTTTCCCTTCCCTTTCAAACGCCTACCACGCAGGTTAGTGATGGAAGTTCAGCACCAAACCTATGTACATAATTATGCAAGCTGTAGCCATGTATGCTTCATTATGTGATTCTAGCCAGCTAGTGCATAAAACATAATTGTGAATAAACTCTTTCCCAATCCCCTCCTTGAGGTATATTGTGGTACTCCGATCTAGGCTATGAAGACCCACAGGAAATTGTTGTAAGGTGGTGCATGATAGTGTGAGCAGGGCACAAAAATCGCGTCTAGTAGTCCCGACAAGAGGATTTTCTTGCCGGGCAAGTGGCTCTTGGCAAGAAACACATTAGAGCTGCTTACCTGAAGGACAAGCTGGAATTCAAGTTTTTCCCAGCCCTGGTGTGAGTTGTTGTTTTTACTCTCAATTTTGCCAGGAACAATTTTTGCATATGGACAAACAGGAACAGGCAAAACATTTACCATGGAAGGAGTGCGGACAGTTCCAGAACTGCGAGGAATCATCCCAAACTCTTTTGCACATATATTTGGGCACATTGCAAAGATGGATGGCGACATAAGGTACCTAGTATTAGGCATTTATCATCATGGTTATCATTCATTTTCATTAATTTTTGTCAATTTACTTTACTTAGGGTGATTACTAAAAATAATAACTATTAGACGATGCTAAAATTTGCACACAACAGCACCTTCAAGCCTTTCCCTGTATTCCTATAAACAAAGGAACCAATGCAAGGTTTGGGGTGACATTTTAATACAGTGATTTGTATGAAATTGTCACCTTGAGCCTTGACCTTTGTTTTCTCACTGGAGTAGAAAATTGTGCTGAAAATGTCTATGTTATGGCTTGGAACAATGATACTGAGAATGAAAGATAACCTTTTTTCATACTTTGTGGTGTTTCTCCCCGATATGTTATCACCAACCCTAACATGCATAGCATGGCTATGTTAACAGCAGTTGTACAGCTGTAGGGCAGCTGTCAGAACGTCACTTTACAAACAGAGGTTTCTTTCTGGCATGGCTTTTAGCATTATTTTATGTTCAGTCATTTGCATCGCACCTCTGTGGCATACAGTGTACATGTAGCTGGTTTCTCTCATCACATAATCAAACCAACTACGAAGCTGACAAGTGATGCAAACAAGTTAGTAAATGCTAAAAGCCATGCCAGAAAGAAACCACTGCTCGCAGGGTATATGCAAAGTGAGAGGTCACAGATCAAATCCCAACTGAGGAAGAGCTTACTGCCTTTGTATATCTTGCAAATGGCTAGATCTTCGTGTCATATTACTTTTATATAATCATATTAAACCACATACCAATGGTGGTCCAAGGAGTGTTGAACAAAATGTTCAGCCTTTAGATACATCTGTTAAATCTTTGGGCCATTTACGTAAACAGAGCTCAGCCAGTGTTCAACAAAACCGCACTCTCAGCCATTTTACTTTACCCAATGCTCTATGTAAACAGCATTAATTTTATTGTGAACATTTTCATGATAGCACATGGCGTAGACTAGAAAAGCACATATCTTCTTAAAATAACCCACTAAGTAAGAGATCTGGAGGTTCAAAGATTTGCTAAACCATGGTCTAAGTTAGACTTTTAATTTAAATAACTGACCTTGAGTTTTTCAGTTAGTACAGAGTTTTGGATTATGGTTAGTATCATTTTCTACTGTATCTCTTTGTGGTTTCTTACTTTTTTTAACTGTTTACTGCTTTTGTTAATTTTTGTTAGGTTTCTTGTCAGAGTGTCTTATTTAGAGATCTACAATGAAGATGTTCGTGACCTGCTTGGCAAGGATCAGAATGCTAAACTTGAGGTTTGTGAAGTCAAGAAATACATTGTAGCAGGCTGTGTTATACTGTACCAGCTGGGTTTTAAAGTGCCAGTGAAAAAAATAAGGAAATTAATTGCTGCTCTTATTTCAGTTCCATGGTTTCCCTTTATTAAAAACTATGTTGGAACTACTATACATTTTTTTGTTTTGTTGATTAAAAATTATTTTTTATCTTTTATGTTTAGGTAAAGGAGAGACCAGACATTGGCGTGTATGTGAAAGATTTGTCATCATATGTTATGAATAATGCTGATGATTTAGACAAGACAATGACACTGGGAAACAAAAATCGTGAGTTTGCTGATCTCTTTACTACTTGTCTGTGAGTTACGAAGACTCTAAGTTAAAAAATGACAAAAATTAATAGATCAAGAAAAAATTTGTAACTATACTGGTGTGCAAATTGAACCTCCACTTGCACCGCTGTACTCAAAACTCATTTAAAGTTCTGTTTGATTATAGGTTCTGTTGGATCTACAAACATGAATGAGAGATCGTCACGCTCTCATGCTATTTTTTCCATCACAGTTGAGTGCAGTGAGAAGGGTCCTGATGGCCAACATCATGTCAGAATGGGTAAACTACATCTGGTTGATTTGGCTGTAAGTTATTATAATGTCTCCTGTGCTACATGTATGTGATGCTGGTTGGTATCACTTTCATCAAACACAAGATAAGCAAAATTATCACTAAACTGTATTTGTACTACAGGGGTTTCATAAAAATTGAAGTAGCCAGCAGTTCTGAATAGAGTAACTGACTGTATCAGCAGTCCACATTTTCAAGGGGTGTCTGGGGGCATGCTCCCTCAAAAAATTTTAAAATTTCAAAGCCCTAGTAAGCAATTTCCAGCGTTTAGGGGACTAAACTGAGAATAAAAGAGCGAGTTTTCTATTCAAGAAGATCTGGGTTTTAGTCAAATTTTGATTTATAAGCCACACAATCAATTCCCACAAGCAATGAACAAATGACAATTATACTATAAGTTACATACTTTTCCAGGTGAACAAAGTTTATTTTTGCCCATGGCCTTATTCAAACTAGCTGCTTCTTCTTCAGGGGAAAAAGTAGCCGACTTCTTTGAACAATGTAGCCGACGCGTTTTGTCAGTCGTTGGTGCTTATTGAAACACCTGGTACTAAGTTTGTGAGGGGTATATCCACTAAGATATCCAGAAAACTGTTTTTAAAAATAATTATACAGGTCCACATTATTTGCAGTGACAGCACTCCCTCACTCATGCAGCCCCCTTAGACCCCTCACCAAATCCACATAAGTTGTGTGTGCATAATCCTTTGGAACAGAGACAAAGCTGCCAGCACCATTTGTCCATTTGCTTGTAAACAATATTTTATTCGTAGCGTAAGATAATAATCACATCAGTGAAACACGTACAGGTTCTCATGCCATTTATTGCAAGTACATAAATTATGTTTGTTGAGAGAGAAATCTTACCTGTCATCTTAAATTTCAAACCATTTGAGAATGTCATTATTCCTCTTTCTGCTTTTTCATTGGAAGATCTATTGCAAAATCTTTGCAAATTTTGGCCTTTTTATCCCACCTTCCATTCCTTGTTTGATTCCTGCTGACAGAGTTAGCTAGACACAAAAATGGCCAAAAGATAATAGTGCAGTTGAAATAATTATTATGCCTGCATTTTGTTTCACTGTCAATCTTGTTTGAAACAGGGATCAGAAAGACAAGCCAAGACTGGAGCTACAGGTCAAAGGTTGAAGGAAGCAACCAAAATCAACCTGTCCCTCTCCACCCTGGGAAATGTTATCTCTGCATTGGTAGATGGCAAAAGTACTCACATACCATACAGGAACTCTAAACTGACACGGTTACTGCAAGACTCACTCGGTGGTAATTCCAAGACCGTCATGGTATGTTTGGCTGATTATATGGTTTTGCTGTTTGTTTAATTTATTTATTTTGAAATATTGCACTTGAACCTTATTTCTTCAAGGGCTGATGTTTGATTTTCTTTGAATGCACAACTTATTGGTATTTTTTTCTACTGTGCTAAGTTTGAGGCACAGAGATCAAAAGTTGGATTGAAAATTTGTTTTGTTACTTCTCTAGATTGCAAACATTGGCCCAGCTGACTACAATTTCGATGAAACAATAAGTACCCTGAGGTATTAAAGTTAATTAATGTGTAGATTTGTCAGAATCACGTCTTTATAAAAACCTAAATGACAGATTGCCTGTACACCGCAAACAATAGTGACGCTCAGCTGTAAGTTCCATTTTTTGGTCATGGGACAATAGCCATCAATTAGTAATGGTATTACTTAGTAACTTAGTATGGAAAAGTCCCTAAAAATGTCCAATAGCTCTGGGAACTTAAAAGTTCCAGTAATGAAGTTTATCACCATAGCTATGAAGAAATGTTAAAATGTAAATAGGATCCTCTAGATCTGTAGGAAGAAGAAAAATATAAAAGTTGCTCGAAAGAGGTAACACCCTGTTTCTCTTAATTCTTGTTAGTTCCTTCTTTTTGCCATTGAGAAATTTCAGTCTTCACACTAAAACTGAATGATGTAGTTTTTGTATCTATTGTGTAGATATGCCAATCGTGCAAAGAATATAAAGAACAAGGCAAAGATCAATGAAGATCCAAAGGATGCCCTGCTGAGAGAATTCCAAAAAGAAATTGAAAAACTCAGGGCTCAGCTGGCTGAAGGTACAATGAATACCTTGTTTCTGTTGTCCTCCTCATACTAATTGCATCAACATGGGGAAAAAGGAGGTCTTGTTTGCTTGAACTGTCACGTAATTGAATGATTTAAATAAGGGAGATGGAGTAACTTTATGGCAAGGAGGGGTAGAATGACAGTAAGAAAAACTGGCCTATGGAGGGTGTGGGGAACACTTTTAAAGAACTGATAAGCAAATGAGGAAGAACATTCTCTTTCTCAGTCCAGTCCAAATGAGCCAGCAGCCAGCACTTTTGCCACTTCAAGTGGAATATTCTCTACCTACTCAGCACTTACAGTTGTGACATTACTAATATTAAATAAAAACCACACAAAGACAACCCTCCAAGTTACAACCATTTTGGTTCCCATAGCACCTAAAATTTTGGAGCTGGTGACTTGATTTGTAAAAAAGTCTCCCTAAACCAAAAGAGTTGGTTGCCAAATGGCAACCAAGTAAAAACTTTAACTTGGAGGGTTGACTTTTTTGCTTTTGTTGCCTGCTGCGCTGGTCATCCTGCCTACTATCGTAAAACATTTTGGCTGGGCAGCTTCCTTTACTCAAGCAAGAAATGTCTCAGAAAAGTCTCACATCGTGAATATGACCCAGCACCTTCTTAAGGCCCTGTAAGCCAGGGTAACATTCTGATTAGGGACATGGCCTTGAAATTTAGACTAGGGACATACTCACCCAGCCAGCAGCTGTGAGGGCCTCATTATGTAGAGGCTTCTTTTACATTACATGCTCTGGGAGCTAATGTCTGGTGATGCTGTTATCAGAGGGTGAGGGAAGTGGTACTGAAGAAAGTGAATCCGAGGAAGAGGTGGTAGAAGGAGGAGTCACAGTCAAAAGGAAGAAGAAGCACCGTAGAAAAAGTAAGTTGTAGTGAAACTAAGGTTATAAGTGACATCTCAAAAATAGGTCATTTGTACAATGGTGGCTTTTTACTGATGTCTACTACAACAGTCTATTTTGGTTTTTCCTTTCATTATTAAATTTGGTATTGTCCCAGGTACAATTTAAAAAAAGGAAGCAACACTCTAAAGGATTCTACTATTAATAGTTGAATGCTGTCATCATGCAAATGGCCCATTGCTTTGCAAAAGATGGCAAATAATTATGTCGATGTTATTTTTTACTTGCATGACTGTATTGCTTCCAGGGTTAGAGGAGTTATACATGTACAGTCAGCTAAAGAAATAATGTTTAACTAAATGTTTACAGTTCAGTGAACCTTGTTATATGGACTCATGAAATGATAATCATTATGTTTAAAGCAGTTGATAGAGAATAGAACTCTCACTTAGCTGCACTCTCACTTAAGCAGTGACTTCTCATTAGAATTTATCCTTTATGGAACCACTGAGTTTTGTAGGGCTTTTCCTTATGAAAACAGGGAATGTGATAAAATGTCAGCTAATTCTCCTTGCATTTGATACAAGGATCTTTCCAATTTTGCTTCTCCTGTAAGTTGGCTTTGATATGTAAAGATGGCTGGCCTGGGTCCTTAACAATCGGGCACCTAATTAAGCCTTAAAAGCTGTTTGCGCTACAAGGAAGTCTAGCTGCTGTCAGGGATGACCAAACAGGACTTTTTCTAGTCCTGCTAAAGGTATGGAATTTTTTCCTTCAGGCATGCATGCTCTCCCACCGGAGAAAGTAGCTGAGTTGAGAGCAAAGATAGAAGCTGAACGAGAGCAGTTAAAACAGAAGACAGATATGGCAGAGGAAGAGAGAAACAAGGCTGCTGATGAGTTGGAAAAAAGAGAACAAGACATCAAGGAATCTGAGTAGGAATCAATTCATTATAATGTTGCCTTATCAAAACATAAAACAAAAACCAAGTGTTTAATGCAGTTTTCAATAAAATTTAATATTGCTCATAGTCATTGGAGTAAAATTGCAATGGCTGTTTTTATGCTAGAGATGTTAAAGTTGTCTTAAGACAACATTAATGTGTATAAAAAAGGTTAATAAGCTAAGACAGATGCATAAGTTTTAACATCTGACAACATTAACGTCCCTTGTTAAGTGTGTCAGAACAACACACTTAACAGACAACATTAACATCTCAAACATTAAATGCGTATAGTATAAAGAAGGGATGATGTAAACTGGGACACATTTGTGCCTAACTTGTTGAGAAATGATTGGAAAGAGTCAGAATTGTGTATTTTTTACAGAAAACTCTGTTTTTTACATTGCTACTGTCTACTTTGAGGCATCCTGTTTTTACAGATGTTAAATGTATCTAGACAACTTTAACATCTGTAGCATAAAAACAGCCAATAATAAGAAGTGGATCATCTACACCTAACAAAAATCAACACTTTAATTTTGGTTATAATAAAATTCTAATCATACCTCACTCTGACTGGCAGTGTAAAGTGCTGGTTATAGGCTTCAGTCTAAGTCTGCACTCAATACATAAAACAAATTTACTTGGAAACTAAAGGAAAAAATCTTCTTTTGCTTAGTTTTACTAAGACTGCTGTGGTTCTTACTCTTATTTAGAAAGGAACACCAAAAACTCCAAGAGAAACTCAAGGCTGTTGAAAGCAAGATAATTGTTGGAGGAGAAAACTTGGTTTGTATCTTATAGTTTTTGTATGTTTGTTTGGTCTTTTTGTTGTTGTTTTGTGTGTGTGTTTCATCTCTGGCAACAATTTTGAATATTTTAGTACTGAAGACTAGTGGTAGATGTTTTAATTACTGTCAGTAGTAACTAATGTTACTTACTGTGTCTGTGGAAAGTCAAAATTTAATCTTTAACAGCCAGTGGATGCAGCATTTGAAACATAATTTGTATTAAGTTTGAGTACAAGGGGTTTTGGCTACACGTTCTCTCCTTGTTAGATCTCTGAAACTGAAAGGTTAATGAAATCTCTGACATCTCCCTGCATTTTCTTCTCATGTATGTGTTTCTAACTAGTTGGTACTTTTAAACAAAACTTACTAAACATCTCAAATTTTCCCACAACTGCTTGTTAAGAGCACACTCGCTGGCCAGCCTTCCATTCGTACTTGGGAAGGTACTTTTGTAAGTTTAGCAGCGCCACGTGATTACAGTAAGAGTCTGTGACTTTTAATATTGAAACTACATACATGTATTCTTACTTTGTGACTGCATTTTCTTGCCTGAAACAGTTGGAAAAAGCTGAGAAACAAGCTCTATTGTTAGAACAATCTGCTAAAGAACTCTCTGAGAGGCAAGAAAGGGAGAAACAACTGCAAAAGCTTATTGAAGAGAAAGAGGTATAAAGTGTGAAATTTTATCGTTAACAATGAATATTATAACATGTACATCTATTTGCGACTGCTGTTTTTAAGTGACTGTATGGGCTAAAAGTGCATATCTTTTATAAACAAATGCAGTTAATCCTCTCAACTTGATACACCTCAGAAAGAGGTTGGAATACTGACTGGTTTAAGAACCTCAATGTAGCTGATAAAGATACATTTGGAAAGGGTTTGAATGTGGTTATTAGTAACATTCAGTCTGTGGTGTTTTGATTTGGATAAAAAAAAATCGCAGGAGAAGTGAACTACATAGTCCCATTATTAGTCAAATACATTGTGTAAAAATGGACAGGAATTACTGGTTTCTCTTTTTTGCAGCAAGAGAGGATTGACATAGAAGAGAAGTATGCCAGTCTGCAGGAAGAAGCTGCAGGAAAAACTAAGAAGCTTAAAAAAGTCTGGAGCATGCTCATGAGTGCCAAGTCAGAGGTGAGTGAGTCAGGGGAAGTACAACTTGTTCAGCAGTGAACAATAGTGGCTTTCTGAACTGAGGCCTGCAAACCCTGTTGAAACAAAGTCTATTCATTTTGCTACCTGTTATCTGATAACTTAAAAATAATTGTTTTTTATTATATAGACACGAGTGTTTTACTGGAAAATATACCACTCCTAAAATTCATAAAAACTACATCCGGGACCTGAGTGGTTTATTTTCCATAATCTCACACGTGAGTTTATCAATGACGTAATTTCGGTAATTTCCCTCTATTATTTTATCAATGTCTTTTTGTCTATAATTATAATAAAAAGAACATTACATGGCGGCTTGAAGATATGAATTTTATTTGCGAGTGGCAAAAACAATATTTTACTCACTCGCTGCGCTCGTTCGTAAAATATTGTTTTGCCACTCGAAAATAAAATTCATATCTTTGCGCCACTGTGTAATATCCTCTATCTAATACATGTATCTTAAAATTATCTGAAAGCTCGCCAATACTTTCTGTAGCCATCTAGTAATTGCACTGTCTTGAAAATCACATTAGATGGCAGACCAACAGCAAGAGCACCAGCGTGAGACAGAAGGGCTGTTAGATAGCATCAGAGAGCTGCGTAAAGAACTGCAGTTGCAAACCTTGCTGATTGAGAGCTTCATTCCTCCTGAATTTCAGGTAAAATAATCCATTTTGTTTGTTTCCATAATAATTTGATGTTATCTTCATATTCTCTAGGTTAACAATCATTAATTTTAAAAAATATTGCAGTTAAACCTCCAAGCCTTCTAGTGATGCTATGAAGATTGTAATGTGATTTGGGGGTGTGGGTTGTAAATTACCTATTGAAATCTAGTTAAATAGATTGGATTTGTTTAATATTATCATATGCTATAAATTGGTTATCATATCTCTTGATATGGAAGAAAAGTGAGCCTAGGACTGATTGATAAAGACTTGATTCAGTGAGCACCAAAATTTGCTGCTCAGGTCAGTTTCTTGGATGTCCTGAGTTTGTTAATTGGTTCTATGAGCCCTTAATTGGCTTCCTCCTGATTAGCCTGCAGAACAGGTGCTTTTTTTGTGTGTCTTTTGGGTAAATGGATCACGTTTGCCTTGGCTCTCTTAAAAAACATGAAAAAAAAATGCATGTTCTGCTGGCTACCTCGTCCTAGTTTCTTTTTGTGAGGGAGGGGGGAGGTTTCTCAGGACTGGTAAATGCTTGAAATTTATCAATTTTTTTAAATTTCAATTTTGATGACAGGATTTGATAGAACAGCATGTGTCTTGGAATGAAGAGATAGGAGAGTGGCAGCTGGTGAGTGTTATTTCCATCTTTTGTAAAGAAGAAAGTTAACATAATTATAGAATGCAGAGGATGGCAATGTTAAGACTTCTGGATGGTGACGATTGCAATTCTTCTTACAACCCCTTGTTTTGCGCAACTGCTTCCTCTAATAAAATTGAAGACCAATGCCCTTAATATAAAATATGAAAATGGCAGTTCTCTGCAAATGGGTAAATTGGACTATAAAAAATTAATGAAACGACCCAAATGTAAGTCAATTGATTATAGTTTTTTTATCAGTCTTAGACAACTATTTATTAATTGTTTGCAACACAAACAAGTAAGGTAAGGACTGTAGCATTCTTATCAACATTGTTGGGCACCTCAATCAATACGGTTGATGAAAAGAACCTATAAGATGGTGGGCAAGTTTAGTTTTGACTTTTTCTGGACATCCAACTTTCAATAATAGTGATCTAAGTTGCTAAAAATTATTATTACTGTATTGTCTTGTAGAGATTTGTGGCATATACAGGTAATAACATGAGGAAGCCATCTCCAAGCCCTGATCCAAAGGACAAGAACAAAGAGGTATGTCTGATCAGCTGCACTGCTGAAAAAAAAAATAGTGACAATTATTGAATGAGGCTGAGTATGATGTGAAGAATTATGCAGATCAAGGACAATGTTATGACAGCCTCCGAGATCTGCATAATTCTTCACATCATACAAAAGCCAAATTCAATAATGTCAAAAATTATTGAAAACATTGCTAATTTCTTAACAAGCTTATGCCTCTTAGACTTTCTTCAAAACTTTGGCCTTTTTCTCAGCACAGTTTTAGGATATAAACAGACTTTTTTTTGTGCAGATACCGGTACTCCTCATTAGTAGATAACATCCATCATTAATCAAGCAATATGTTTTTGTGTATTCTTGCATTTCTTCCGTTCACTGCAATGACGAAATATTTTGAAAGAATAACGATAACAATTATTAAATGATGCATGTATCACGTATGCATGAACTTATCTGCTAAATCTAAGTGGTCAGCTGTTGAACGAAATATGTCTTTGTTAATCTGTTTACAGTTCAGTGAGGCAGACATATCCGGTGTTTATTTAAGCTATGAACAAGTTAACTACTCCATGGGGTATGATGAGCCAACTCCTACGAGGCCAAAGAGCAGTCGTCCAAAGTCATCAAGACCTAAGACAGCTGGGAGACCCAAGACGGGAAAGAAGTAAGTCATAATTTATTTTTATGTACAGAAATGCAGTTAGATAGGGATAGGCTAGCTTACACTGTTTTCATTGTTTGTAGTCAAAGATTATACAGTCCAACCTCCACAAACTGCCAACTCTCTTTACAATGGCCTCTTTTTTGTCCCGGCAGACAGTCCATACATAGACTCTGACTTGTTTAAACCTCCCTACAATGGTTGTGTCCCATTTATACTGCTGAATTAAGCATAAATTGTCTATGATACTTGAAGCCAATGTTGCAAACCGTGCTTGTTTTGTTACATTAACATTTTGTCAAGTTTTTTTGTGTATTTTATCTGTTATTCTCCATACAGGCGTATTATATATGATTGTATTACCATTATATGACGTGCAGCAAGCATGAACTCAGCACAATAAACATGTTGTACTCCCTAAAAAAAATCATCATATTACACCCCTACCTCCCCATAACAGTAACCTCTCCACAACGGGCTCTTTCTTCTGTCCCAAGAGGGCCATTGTGAAGAGATTCAGCTGTATATATATATATTTTTTTTTTTTTCTGTTGAAATTGTACACTCAGGTGTTATTAATATAGCTAAAGACAAACACTATTTGTGGCCACATCTCATTCAACTGTTGTTGTACTTATGCTGTAGAAAAAAGACGGAAGGTGAAGATGCAAGCAACAAAAGTAAAGAAGATGCTGAACAGTATCCACAGTCTAGAAGACTGTTAAGCCCAAAGAAACATTTTGCTTAATACCGGTCATTTAGCGCAAGTTGAACGTTTCAAGCATACACGTCTTATGAAGAAACATAATGGTATAAGGCTTGTCTAGATATTATAATATCATTAATAATTATTATTATTTACTAATGTAAGGTTGATGTGTTGTACAGTCATATGCCTCTTTTATAGTCCTATAGGCTCATGTTAGTGTACATTAAAATACAAAACAGCTCACATTGTGTTTTTCTCCAATTTTATTTTTTACACACATGCAACAATGTTGCATTTTGCTTCAATAGTCACAGAGTCCAAAGAACAACTGTCACAGTTCAAACAATTCTCCCAAACATTGTATTCTTTATGTTTGGTATTTTATTTATTTGAAAGATGATGAATTTGTACATAGTAATAAAAAATTAATAGAACAAAGTTTTGTTCAACCTTGAGTACATTATCCACATGGAGAGATGTTGTAAAGAATAAAGTGAGCCACAAGTGTTGTGGATAAGTGTTTGCTCTGTTTTTTGCCTGCTTCTTGTTGCTAGTTTTGAGAGAGTGCCAAAAGTGCTAGACACCACAGTTCAGGAAAGCCAAAACACAGCCCCACAGCAAAGTAACACCCAAATGCTCTCCTGAGGTGAACAAACTTCTGCTTTATATTCACTTACTCAATACTCAATAGTAAGATGTTTACATACATAGTTCGTACAACTTCAGACAAACAAATTTCAAGGACTGTTCAAGGATTTTTCAAGGACTAAGATTTATTTAATAAATCGGCATTCTTTAACCCCCTTTGATCACCCTATTGGCTAAAACACATCATGGAGTCATTCATGATTTTATTTCTTTGGCCCTCATTGATCAATATTTTATACTACGTTCCACAACAAGACTTTGCGAAATGACTGGGTATGACTTGCAAAAATTATAGCATCTGAGCATTTGAAGTAAAGAACCAGAAATATAATATCGTTTATGTACAAAAATATTTTTACACTACCCATGAGTTTTACAAGTTCTTACTCCGAGGATGAGCCAAATTTTTCTCGGCAAAATAATCTAATTTGACAAAAAATGGTGTCTGGCATAGACAAGGTTGTGAATTTCAAGGGCTTTACAAGGCCTAATAAAGAAATCAAGTACTTTTCAAGATCTTAAACCGAATTCAAGGACTTTTCAAGACAACCACTAAAATTCAAGACCTTTTCAAGGTTGTATGAACCATGTACATACATGCAGATGTTTCACATGAAATACACTCATTGCAATAAAGTCATTATGCTGTACATCCTCTTGTAAGCCCCCACCCACCCCCCTCCTTTTTCAGTGGAAAAAAGCTCTTCACAACCAAATTAAAAAATGATAGACTGTATTTTAATACATCACAATTGTAAGAACACTTCATTTGGACAAATCTGGTATGGCTATCCCAACTTATCTTAGGAAAGATCGAAGCGACTCTGCTAGCAGGGTAAAAACATTACACTCTGATCTGCAACCTTCAAATGGAAAGAGAGTTCGTAGTGCTAATAACTAGTCTGATATCTTTGTTGCCGATGTCTTTCTTAACATTTAACAACATCATTAACATTTGTCTCTTATGAACTTATATCACCAAGATAACCTGATTGGACATCATCTACAAAAAAATCTTCAGCTTTTTCATCAGCTGCTTCCCCATCACTGATTCTATCCCTAAAATAATTGTTTTCTTCAGTCTTTTCTGGTATTTGATCAAATATAATTTGCTCTTCAAATTGACAACTTTTGGCGATCTGAAAAGCTGCATCAAGACTTTCCTTAGCTTTTCCAAATTGCTGTTTTTTATAAAGTAACTCAGTGTGACAGACATGGAATTGGAACTTGGTTCTTTCAGACAGTTCTGGCAGATGACCTGCTACGCACTCCAGGTGCTTACTAGCAAGTGCTGTGTTATACTGCACAGTGTTTAAGGATGTAGCCTTTTGCTGAAGCAGCAAAGATGCTAGTCTGATGTACGAACAGCACTGCTTGTCCAAAACATTGTCGACTGTCAGGCCATTTGTAAATATGAGTGCAGCCTGTTCAAATTTGTGCATTGCTTCTGTGATCAACTTAAATGCAAACTTGGGCATTTTCTGGGCAAAATTTGTCAGGATAAGTCCTTCCTGAAAACACAGATCACCAACATCCTCACAAGCCTCCAGTGCCTGAAGCTTCTTTCTTGCGATTGCCAAACATTCCTCAGCATTTCCAAGGTAACCATCTTTTTGATGAACATACGACAGATACAAATAAGCTCTGCCCATTAACAATGTCTTGTTCTTACATTTGGCAGCACTGTCAACTGCCTGTTTCAAAAGCTGTTTTGATGTCTCGTAAAGCTTTTTGCGACAGGCCTCCTGACTTTGCTCAAGAAAAAGCACCACCTTCAGGTCATTATCTGACATTTTTTCCAACATTTGTACAAAAAAATTGTCAAGCTCATTAAAATGAAGCTTCTGCCTCAAGTCTTTGAATTTTGAAACAATAGACTGGTATTCTTGGTTCAAATACAGAGATGGGAAAATCTTTGCTGTATCTATGACACTGTTTCTGTCTGAAGCCGCAGATCTAGAAGGAGATATTACGTGGGTAGAAATTTCCACTTCTTCACGGGCAAAGATACCACCATCTTCATAAAAGGAATCTGTGAAATCTGATCCCTTTCTAAAGAACGTTTTCACAAACAGCAAATCAATCTTTAGAGCAATAGTTATGCGAAATATCACACCTTGTTCAAAAAATCGAAACCAAAATCCCAGACAATTCTTAGCTAAACCCTTTTTGTGAGCTGAAAGGGTGCTATAACAATAACAGTCTTCTGCTTGATCGTTTGTAGTCAATTGCTTTCCTTCTAAAGAAAATCTTTTGATTGACGGAACGTGTAAAATGTATTTCAAACCATCACAGACATGTTGGTCTTTATCTTCGTGATTTTCGTAGCATACCGGTAAACACAACTTGCCATTACGACTGCTGACTTTCAAAGTGAGGTAGCAATCTTTCTTTGGATCGGGAAATTTGAATCTTGATTTTCGAGCAGAGACAGGTCTTGAAGGTCTAGAAATGATATGAATGCCGGGCGTTTCAGCCTTTGCCTGTTCTAACAGCTTTTTAACAGCTGACTTAGTTCGAAACAAAGATGCAGGGTCGTCCGTTAAGCTATCCTTCCACGACATTTCTCTTGCATTCTAGAAATGCAAAATGCGTGTTTCATCGACAAACAGAGACAAACAAAGGAACTGTCACATTTTTTCGATCAAACAAAAATCAAACAAAACGCCCGCCATTATGCTCGGCTTCCCACAATGCACCATTAAAGCTAGGCTACAAAGCGTTACCAGTCTTTTTCAAGGCCAGGCTACAAAGCAGCGTGACCTTAACAAAACATGGCGACTCAAGTTTGCGGCGATATTTCAGAAGCGACAGAGCTTTCGTCCACACAACGCTTGTACCTTAAACCCGTGGCAAAACTTGGTGTACATGTCACTTTACCAGAAATCAAGGTTGCTGGTGTATCTATATCTAACTGGGAGGTAATGGAGAGGTTAAAATCTATGGTAGCACCAGACCAGTTCACGGTTCTAAAGGTGGTCGAGTCTTCTTTGGAGTTCATTCGCTTTGAAGGTGAAACAGACACCAAAAGTCTAGTCGCAAAATTCATCAACAAATTGGACGGGAAGTTTATAAAATTAAGTGGCTTTGCGGACCCACTTAAGGTACGAGCAACGGAATCCAAGATGAAATTTCCTACCGTTCACGATTGGAACTCTTTTTTCAGAGAATCTGAAGATTTGGACGAACGTAATCCGGGCGAAAGACCTGATACTTTTTACATTAAAGGATTGCCTTGTAAATGGTTTTCAAGTGACGAATCTCCCAGCAAACCAAGCGACGAAGTTTTGAAATCTGTCTTTCGTCGTTTTGGGAAAATCCGTTGTGTTGATATACCAATTTTGGACCCTTACAGACAAAGGCTGTCAAAGGGCAACAGTGAATTTCAAACGTTTTATTTTGGATCTCATCTGCATTTTGATGCTTATGTCCAGTACAGTCAATATCAGGGTTTTTCAAATGCCATGTCAGCTTTGAAGGGTATGAAATTGATGTATATTTCTGACGAAGGTCGGGCTGCCACTGCCAATATTCAAGTTGAATTTGACAAAACATGCCATCTGTCTGCGAGGAATATCAAAAAAAGGGAACTAGAACGACAAAAACTGATTGACATAGAAAGAAAAGAAGAAGAAAGAAAAAGAAAAGAAAAGGAAGAAGAAGAGAGAAGAATAGAGGAAGAGCGCTTGGAGGAAGAGAGGAGAGAGGCTGAACGCCAGCGACTGCTCCAGGAAGCCATAAGAAAAAAGGAAGAGAGGAAGAGGGCTCGGGAAGAAAAGAAGCGAAAGAAACGAGCTGAAAGGATCAGGAGGGAGATTGAACGGAAAGAACAGCAAAGACAGTTAGAAAGGGAGAGGGAAAGGAAGAAAGCTGAGCAGAAAAGAAGTGCTAAAAGGCTTTTGTTAGAACTTCTTCAGCGTGTTGCTACAGTCAAAGAACAAGAAGAAGAGGAGAGGAGGAAAATAGAAGAAGAACGAAAGAAAAGGGAGCAGGAATTAGAAATGCTGAAACAAATCGAAGAGAAAAAGAGGAAACTCGAAGAGGAACAAAGAAGGAAGGAAGATGAAGAAAGAAGAAAGAAGGAGAAACTGGAAGAACAAGAAAAAGAACTTCGTGACAAATTGATTAAAAATCTGAAAAGAATGGAAGAAAGAAGAGACGAACTCAAAAAAGAACTTTTGAAAAGACAGATTGCAAGCAGTACTGCCAAACTAACATCTTTTGCTGGAAATGACTTCTTTGGAAAATAAAATAATGTGTGCCAATCTTTGAGTTTCTGCTTGTCCTTGATAAACGTAGGCAGTTATTAACAGAGCCTACCGGGTATTCATAATCGAATGACAATAAGTTTCACACTAATACATCAAGGGCGTGTTTTGACAGATTTCTGAAAGTGATTTCTTAAAAGCATTTACCACTTGCCATTATCACTAGCCTTGCTTCTGCTGTTACACAATAGTGCCCCCTACCTATGCACTTATGAAACCAGAGTTTTTTTTAACTCAATGAATGAATAATTGCTTGGGGAATTCTAACATACCTGGTACTTGGAGTTTACAAGGAAATAATGTGTAACAGCCTGGAAGACCACCCGTCATCCCCCTTATCGAAATCTGCAGTTACACCCTCAGAAGTTATTTCACCAGCTTGTAAGCATTGTGTGTTTTGCACTGATTTTGAGTATTTTCCAATATACTGATGCTCCTCTCAAATCACCTTGTGCTTGCTTGGAAATAGAAGGAGAATTTGGCATTAAATCAAGATTCACTTGGGACCTTAGTGCATTTTCCATTGATTCTAACCTCCATGAAGACCGATTAGCACAAATCCGGGTTTAGTCACCCCCAGGTGAACCCAATTACCCTGATTACAGTTAACTCAGGTTTAGTGTTAAGTACAAATCCAAGATACGTTACCATAGCAACCCTATGCTCTAACTACAGTTAACTGAGGATAAGTGCTAAACCACCTACCAACAACTTAGTCTCCCTCACAGCTGCTTATAGGAGAGGAGCATTGCCTGACGACACTAAAAACAGCTGAAAGGGAGGCTACCAACAACTCACCCTCTAGGAAATATTCATTGCAGTATATTACTAATAATAAACAAAGGTTACAAAGTGCGGGCAACAACAATTGCTTTTGCACCATCGCTGTGCTTTGTGTAAGTTTCACATGACAGATAGTCAAAACACATGATCAGAATACAAGTGATAGAAGGTCCAAACGAACATGATCAAAGTTTGTTCTTTGCATTCCTTACATTCTTAGTGGAAGTCCAAATGAATGCTGACTACATGAATGTGATGCATGCGTAATAATAACCTGGGCCCAGTTGTTCGAAGGCCGATTAGCGCTTAACCCAAGGTTAAATTTAACCTGGGTTTCTTTTTCTTGTGTTTAAAAGAATTTTCTCGGATAATTTACTCTGTTACTTTTAAAGCCTTCAATAATCAACTTGTCGACAAAAATAGTTAAAACGGAAATGATTTTTAAGCTTTCATATCTGAATTCAAATCTCGCACTAACCCTGGGTTATCTTAACCCAGCTTTGAACAACTCGGCCCTGAAGATTAGGATTGAGGGCTCCTCTTCTCGCACGCAACAACATAAAAAAAAATGGTTATTCTGTGCAGCTCCTGTGATTTCCCTTCACAAGAAAAAACCTTGCTCTCATAAATAGTCAGGGGTTTCAATAAAAGCTGAAGTAGCCAGCAGGTTTGAATAGAGTATCAACAAGGAGCTGTTGGTGCCCTTTTTCTGGGGGGGAGGGAAGGGGTCTGGGCATGTTCTAGCCTGGAAAATTTTGAAATTTCAAAGCCCTAAAAGAAAAAAAATGCGACTTTCAGCATTCTGGGGAATAAATTTGAGGACAACAGAGTGTGTTTTTCATTCTAAAAAAATGTAGCTCTCAATTTATCAGTCACACAATCAATTCCTACAAGCACGTAAACAAATTCTGCGTTAACCTAATTCAAGAAACCTGTGAAAAAATGACTGAAATAGAAAACCAGTGAAATCATGAAAACATTATGAAAACACATCAAAATTACGTTTTCATTCAGATTTCATGATATATGTTTTGTTTACAACATTATTCAAACAATTCTTTCGAGAAAAAAGTCGTCGACCTCTGTGAGCAAGGTAGCCGATGTATTTCGTCGGCCATCAGTGCTTAATGAAACTCCTGAACAGTGCTTAAGTTTTGTCAGGAGCCCATAACTTGCGGCAAGCAACTCCCATACTAGGGGTAGTCTTAAGTTTGGCTACGGAAAAAAAGATGGCGAGGGAAAAAATACAAAAATAATACAACTTGTTTAGAAAAAATTTGCATGATGGTTCCCTTAAAACCAACTGATCTGTTACTACAAGCTGGTAGGGAAAAAAAATAAACGAGAGTGAGCATTATAATATTATAACAGAAAAAAAAAGGACACATAATCATAGTTGATAGAGTGGAATGGTTATGAAGCCCATTAGCCTCCTTTGTTGTATGTTTTGTGGACTTGAAGGTGCACAACGTTCAATGGCTGACTTTACACTAGGCTGTTAAGTAAGACTTAGGAGCTGCTAAGTTTACTTAACCGAAAATTCGTGTGTGAAGGGCTAAGTAAAATCTCAAGTAACTTTACTTTGCATCTCATTAAAGTCGGAAAGTTGAAACGATTCAAGAAATTTTCAAGCGATTTGAAAACCATCCTTAAAACTGACTTAGCTGGCTTGTGGTTACTTGCGGTTTCTTGAGGTTTGAGAAAGGCAAAACATGCCAATCAATCGTAATTATGTTGCGTGGGAAGATAGCCTTAAGTTAACCTGAAGAAAAAAAAATTGGTTGTGTATGGAGCTTTATTTTACTTGAAGTAATTAAAATTTACTTGTCCTGAAATATTTCTCAGCTAATTTAGGCTCTAGTATAAAGACTACCAATAGCATTCCTACCATTTTGATCTTATTGACCAACAAAAACTTTGCATTAATTATTATCACATCACAATTTGCTGAACAGAAAACAAAGGACTGTGCACCATCAGGGAGATTCCAACACAAACTGGAGCACTGTTGTTTTTATTTTTGATGTTTGGTGCCTTTCAGACTAATCTCCACTACTACGACAAAAGAAGATGAAGGAAAACACAGTTTCTGAGACTTCATAAAATAACATTTTTATCATTCTTCGTTTTTCCAACATTTGTCAAGTCTAACTTCTACACAATCAATCCACTGTAAGTTTACATGAAGTTTAAAAAATAATGGAAATAATTCTTTACAGTACTTCCATTACAACTAATAAAACATTCAAGTCTCTTAAAAGAAAACCTGGATGGCTATGATACAGTCTTAATGGTCAAACCAAGCAGTAAAGGGTTTAAATTATTCATTAGGTTTGAACAAAAATTCTGGAGAGTGAATAAATGACAAGATGTCCTGGAAAAGTTTTGAAGAGAATCTGAAAGAGAACCATTCAAAGTTGACTGTAACCTGTGTCACAGATGTTATAATAATTTTGTAATGTAAGGCCAGTTAGTAATACGTCTACAAAGCAGTGCCAAGATCATTGTTCTGGGCCTATATAGTAAGGACTCAACAAATAATAAACTGGAAGTCCTTTAAATCTGATTGGCAAATCAACAATGGCTTTTTCAACAGACCAATCATGGAACATACTTAAATCCTGGTACACAGGTGGGAGTCCAGAAAGAAAATTTTGGCGCTGGCTCACTCTCTAAAGCAAAGATAATTCTCTTTCTGAAGATGCACTCTTCCTGTGAGTATATGACTCTGAAGTACCCTGTAAGGGAACCCCAAGGACAGTCTCCTGAGTTAATCACACTGTTAGTTGTCTCACATGTAATGAGAGTTTATCAAATAATTATGACAAAGCCACGATCACAAGGCATCAGAAATGTTGAACGCCTGAAACAAGGTTGCATAGACCTTTTTCTGAAGAAAGTAAAAACATTCAAAAGTGGTTAACGATTATTGATGACAAAATAATTCTCAAACCTGACTTTTTCCAAGATCAATAAATAATTATTATTTTCAATAATAAATGGGTAGTAGATCAGTACTTAATTATTTTGCTTTCAGTCTGCCACATTCACCTAACTTCTACAAAGGGAACTTCTGAATATTTTTACATAACACTGAAAAACTTACTGATAATAATTTTTTTATATAATCAATGTACAAAAGAAACCAACATTTAGAGGGTCCTTCAATCAGTCTGCAGTCTCCTTTGCAGCTGCCCAGGCCAGGCCTTGGGCTCACCATCTACACAGCCCTACTCAATCTGATGAAAACACAGGTAATACTATTACAATTCCTGTTGTTTTAGGGGAAAAAATCCAAACCATAAAGGATGTAAGCCAGAATGAATAAATTTTCAGTGAGGTTTTGAAAACCATTCTATAGACAACTGGAGATTGTGTGTTATTAGATTTAAAAACCACTTAGCTATGCCTGGTGATTAAAATTAAGTGAAACCTCGAGATAAAGGAGGGCTAATGGACTGGCAAAAAGTGTTTTCTATAACAAGACTTTGTTATTTATCACGTTTATGTTCCTTACATTTTACTATTACTGTGGCAAAGAATATTGTTAATGATAACAAGGACTTTGTTATATAGAGGTTTATTATAGTGAGGTTCCACTGTATTAACATAACATACACAGTTGCGTCTGCAGAGGATGACCACATCAATAATAAAGTTCATTAAGAAGTATTATTATTCATTCAAAATATTTCCCCAATTCTGATTGGCTAAAAGCACATGCATAATTCACCATAACCAGTTACTGATGACCAAATTTGGAAGAATTTTGTGTTTAACGAGGAAATGACGTCAAAAATGCAGCCCGCTACAGGCTAAGGCACCATTAACCGAAAAAACCTGGGGACGAGATTGATTGGCGGACACTTCACTCGTTTCAAGAGTAAGAACTGCAGCTGGAACTAGGCGAAATAATGGCTAAAAACATAGCAAAAACAGCAAGAAGACAACTCAGAGGGCAACATCTGCTGTTTGGAGAATATTTACAGAGCTGGCCAAACCTAAACATAAACTATCGAAGATAAACTTAACATCGATGCAGGTAAGCTTGTTTTAGCTGTGTTTTTAAACTAGGAATTATTTTGAATGAATAATAAAACAATTATTGAATTCGACTTCCGTATCATATGAAGAATTATGAAGATCTCGGAGGGTGTTATCTGCCTCAGCCTATGGCCTTGACAGATAACACCCTCCTCGATCCCCATAATATTCTTCATAAGATACTCAGCCTCATTCATTAATTGTTAAAATTGTGATGAGTGGATAAAATATTACTGGACTTAACTTATATTAAATGTTTTTTGTTCTTTTCAAGGAAAATTACCCATAAATCTCTGACTTTAATCACAACCTAGTGTAAATTTAAAGATGTAAACACTGCATCAAATTTTGGTTAACTTATGTCTTCAGTTTTAACTTCGACTGTCGTTTAATGCCTTCACCAAGTACTTACATTTCAAAGGAAATCACTAAGGTAATAACATGTTCCCAAGTAAATAATGCCCACAAATAAGACCGAAACAAAAGTATGAGAGTTAATGAGAATTCAAAGTTTGTGTTTGGGAAGCAATAAGACGTACACTACTACATCAACATATCTGTTAGAAACTAAAGCATTCAAAATCCTACTCAGCTTAAACAAGTCCAAACTTATTATTTCCAGGGGCTGGATATTGCTCTCTGTCCACCAAAAGCATTCCTTTTTTATAACCCTGAAGTTATTGCTCTTTCTTTCCTCCTTTTCCATCTTCCTCTTCAGTTTCTGATTCATCGTAATATTGTTGATGTTTCTCACCAGGCTTTAACAGTCTTCCAACCATGTCATATTTTTCCATAAACTGTGTCTCCCATTCATGCAGAGAATCCAGTTGCATGCTGTTTAAGTCTGACAGATCATCATGTTCTGTTTTCACGGCATCAGGTCCAACATCAAACGTAGCAAGACCTCGGCTAGCATCATGTCCCGCAAACACGTTGTAAGGCCCACCTGAATGGAAAAACTTGACTGTTAATAATAAAAACCACAGGAGTGGTTTGGGAAGCAAAGACCTCAAAACCTCTTAAACCTCAAAAAGCCATGTGCTACATAATTTTAAAAATGGGATATAAAATCAAAAGCCAGCCCCGGAGCAGCTGCATAGTTGACAGCACTGATGTGCAAAAACATGTTTATCAAAACACGCTATACCTTTTGGCTTAATCTGGGTCCATATTGATAAACATTTGTTATTTTTTCAAGGCAATGGCTGAACGAAAGAAGATTTTAGTCTGGGCATGTAACAGGCAGCCCAGTAAACTAATGTATCCACTACAGACGAAACGCAACACCTCAAACCATAGTCATGGAGAGGCCCTTTTAAGGGTGTTTCGGTCAAAGTCTGAATCTCTTCTACTGTGAAGACCCTGTAGTTATTTCAGCATCACTTTTGCAGCCGTGTACTTTGATTTCACAGTTTTAATCCAACATCGTACGCTTACGTTTAAAAAGTGAACTATTTACAATGCTTAAAAATATATATAAGAAATACAATTCAGTTAGACGTTCACCGGCGAAGCCAAGACAATGCTCTACTTGCAGTGAAGGAGCGGAATAGACCGGCAGGTGAACTACTCAAATCCTGAGTGCATGGGTGTTTAATACAAACGTGTTTCATAGGCCATCAAAGAGGTGACCCACTCAGTTAGACTCTATTATAACACTGAAGCAATGGGGTCTACATCAACAATATGATCACGTGGCGAAAATGGTTGCATATGAAGTTTGAAATTTAAAAAAAAATTCCCCAACACATTTTTGCTGCTTACATATTAAAGTAACAAATCTTGAAAATTCTAGGTCACTCAAACAAATTCCGAGTTATAGCTTCTCAAAGTGTCCCCCTTTGAGTGGAAAGTATAAAAAATCAAAAATCTATATTTTAACAAAATTAATCATCTGAAAGTATCCGGTAACCTTAAGAAGACAAAGGTTTTTATTACAAGACTGGGGTTCATGGCATAAAATGCAGTACTTCTAACACTAGGACCTCTTTTTGCAGGAGAAAAGAAAATAGGAGATAAGTGAAATCTATTCAGTTCCTTTGAAAACAAAGGAAGCATGCTTGAGTCACATGCTTGACATATTTGAATAACAATGAACTGATACACAGGTTGAGGACCGTTATAATTAATGGCGCCAATTTTAATTTGTTCTAAGTACTTGTAAGCAAAAAATATACAAAGAAGGATATGAAGAACTGCTGGTGTATGAACAATTGTCACTGAAAAACTTTGATAAGGCCAAGATGACGACGTAGAGATGCCCCAGTGTACTGGTAAGTTTCATGAAACTCGTACTTACACAAGCGAGAAATTACACTCTTTATCGCCATATGGCCAAGAAATGTATTCAGACATTCGATCAACTACTCTAAACTATTATGCACCATTCTGTGGTGAGTTATATAGAACGATTGACGCAGAAATGCGGCCAAAATTAAGGCTAAGCTAATACCTAATCGATCCTGAACAAATCTGACAAGGGTAAATCAAGGAGCATGAAATCTACATCGACTTTCATTGTAACCCTTAAAATCTAGCCATATTGCTCTAACAATGACATCCGTCGATAAACTTACCTGGACCATAGAAGTCTTTTCCACGTGTTACATCAAAAACCTTAAAGTTAACGGCAAGAAGGACTCGCTTCTGCTTCACGCCATCGTACTCTAGCAACTCAAAAGGAGTGAAGTCGCGTTTCTTCATAGGCTCAAGAGGCTTTTCTCGAGGAGGGGGAGGAGGTTTTCGAAATCTTGACTGCACAATCTTTCGAATAATATATACTATAATTAGCAGTCCAAGAATTTGAACGGGAGAGGAAAGAGATTTAATAAAATTTACGACAGGGGATAATGCGGTGTCGAGGCCCATTTTGTGTAAAATTTACAACATAGCGCGTCAGTACAATGATTGCAAGGAGTTATGGGTAATCTAGGTCACATGCTCTTTCGCTTGTTTCAACATGTGATGTTTTGAAGATGTTTTGGCATTTGGCCCACGGTCGTTTTCCGCCACCCCCCCCACCCACCCCTTGCGTCTCGTACATAGTTTCCCCCCCCCCCCCCCCCCCGCCGAACTTAGCATTCGTCCTCAACTGTACTAACCCCTTAGCCGATGGGCCGGACCAAATTTAGGGCCAAATTATAAGTAGTGTGATTTAAGAATGACAGATTTCTAAAGCTCTAAAGTGCATAATGTTGACGGATACACCCTACAGTTGAATATCCTTGTCTTGACAATTTTCGTGTAAATCTACCATTAATTGTCTTTTTTTCTTTTTTTTTTTATTTGATAAATTTTCTTTCTTTTTCTTATTTTTTAGTATTTTTATTTTTTGAGTTCTTTTGTCTTCTTTTTCTTTTTTATGCCTTTTTGTTTTTTAAGCTAAAAAAACATTTCCTCAAATTCAAGTTAAATCAAAAATAAATTGTTAGACAAACAAAATGTAAACAAAATCATTTCAAAGTATATCTAGCCGAATTTTTGAAAACATACCTCAAAATGGACCAGAAAATTCGCACAGAAAGCTGGCGATAGCCAGCTTTCTGGTCACTGCGGTGAGAAAAAACATAGGGGGCTTGCTGTCCTGGTTGGTCTCATTGCTAAGTTTAGTCCCTGAGCTAACTCGCCATGGGTTGGAAAGGGGCCTCCATGTCAATCCCTAGGGGGGGGGGTGCTGCAAAAGCGTTGTACCTTCCGTTAGTCCTGGTCTGGGAGAGTCAGTGCACTGGTCATGTCTGCCTTTAGTTTGTCATGTCGAATTCTTGTAACGTTTGAGGCCCATTGGCCAATGAAAGCATTCCCCTCAAGCACGTGCTAGGCTGGGAGGGTGTAGGAAGTCAGGGGGGTGATTTAACCTTGAATTCTTTGCTTAGAACTTGCTTAAGTCTCAAGCGTCCTTCGTCATTCAGGGCCTATAAGCAGCTAGAGTGTATGGACAAGTCCACAGTGTCTTTTTGATGGACTTGAATGTTTCTTTTGCTAATCAGGAACCAAGAAGAGAGTCACCTTAAGAGAACCATGGGTGAGAGCTGAGTTTCTTGGCGATATTTACTTTAGTTGAGTCAGTTTAAGGTGTGTGGGCTCCTGGTGTCCGATGGTACGGTTTTCATAAATCCGGCTAGATATATATAATATCAAGCAAACCAAAATTAATTTGCTGTGAAGTGAATGAAAAAGAAATAATCATTAATAATAATAATAATAATAATTATAATAATAATAACCAGAAATATAAATATGGCGGTTGTCTTCGTAAGCTATTATAGTTGCAGAGTTCATGTTCATGTTTATCCGGATTTATTTTTTGCAGCAGATTTGTGTGCAGGACTTTTTCTTGAGGATCATAAAAATACCTACTAAATCTCAAAAATACGAACGGTTTTCGTTTTGTCGCGTCAATCTCATCTCGTACGTTGGTCTAAGTGATGATAACGCGTGAAGAGACATGAAGTCACCATCGTGAACTGTTTTAGATTCTGATTACCATAAAAAATATCCTAAAATGTCATATAATTATATTACTGGACATGTTTTTGATCATTTTTCAAACTATATCAAACACAAGATGAAGTGTTTCATTCGAAATCAACATACGGCTCAATTCGACCAGACAAAAAAAGGCAAAAAATAAAAAATAAATTAGGCTTGCGCCTTATAACCCATTTCTAGTTGCCTGCTTCGAGTGCCCGGCCTGTTTTGTGTTTCATCTGATAAAGCGCTCGAAACAGGATGAAGGCAGAACATGAAAATCTCGTTTCAGCAAAAGCAGCAAGCTCAATAAATCACTAGGTAGCTATAGCGAGCTTCATATGCTGACCATGGCGGTCATCTGGAACGAATGTAAACTCGGCCACGTACTATATCGGATTCGACAAGCCTTAGGTTTATACCGGCGAATCCAGTTGTCGCTATTATAAATACAAGCGCATTGATACCTTCATTTTTCAGTACTACTGCCTTGTCACTGTCGAGTTTAGACTCTCAATCGGTGCCCTCTTAATGAAATAACTCTTCGGGAGGACTAGATAATATGAAGGCTAAGGGCTTAAAGGAGCTGTGTCAAGAAATTCAGCCAAATTAGGTTATTGCAAAATGCGCGTTAAATTATAAGAAACATAAAAATAACCGCTTAAAATATTAAAGGAATGTTAAAATAACTCAACAGATACAACAGATGTCACGGATCATGACGGATGGGCAAAACTGAAGAAGATTGAAACGGATTGAAATTAAGGTTTTTGAAAACTGTTCAGCTTAATAGTTTTTCAAAGTTTATCTCTGCTGTTTGAAGCTTCAAAAATAATGTTCAGGGGACATATTTGTTTGTCTCTAATCTCTGATTTTGTCATTTACATGTAATTTCTTTGCCTACTTTAAGTTCCATAGCGACTGAGGGCGAGTAATTGGCAAAATAAAACAAAATGAACTGTACTTCCGTGACACAGCCCCTTTAACGCTCTGATACGGTTTTGATTGACACCAATATGTTACTTAGCTATCACAGATTACCGTAAATCCTCTATTAAGCCCCCCTCTCAAATAAGCGCCCTCCCTCTAATAAGCCCCCCCCCCCCCCTCTTTTCAGGGGAAGAAATCCCCCCACCCCTCACCTCCCCTAATTATTCTTCGATGATAAATGATAGACTTTATTACTAGCTAGTAATCAATCACAACCGTAAAACTTCGTGTGGACTGATCCGGGATGGTTTATTTACTAACTGGAAGTTTAGAATTGATTCTGATCCTTGGCTGAATGACCTAAAACTTCTTCTACTTGAGCTTTTCCACTTCGTATTCTAGTTCTTTATGGAGAACTGATACTATCGTCTTTTCTAAAATAAATAACCCCCCCCTCTCAAATAAGCCCCCAATCTCTATTAACCCCCCACCCCCCTCAAATGGGCTTGAAATAAATAAGCCCCCCGGGGAGCTTAATAGAGGATTCACGGTATGGGCGGTCGAGATTCCAATTTGCACATGGTTTTTAGGCAGAGAATCGACGTGTGTTATATCATGTAGTTTGTAACTTTCTTCGAAAGAGAAAATGACCGTCATTTCTTGAAGGCCATTTTCGAGTTCCAAAAACTCTCACTTTAAAAACGAGGCTAAGTGCAAATCTTTTGTTAAGAAAATTTTAAGGAGTTTTATTCGCATGAGAATATCTATGGCTTCGCACTCAGCCTCTCTTTGAAACAGAGGTTTAAGGTAACTCGGAAATCCCCACAAAAAAACAAGTAGTAATTGCCCTTGCAATTACACGCATTTAAGCGGTAACTTCATTCTTCAGTGGTATTGATTTGTCACGGAGTAAAGTCTTGTTCAATTCCTGCTCTTTTAAAGCAAAAACTGATGCTAAATAACTCTTCAAGGAGGACCAAATAATACTGATTATTATATAAACACTAATGAAATACCAGGTGAGCTTTCCCGCGAAAACATCATATCTTCACACGTGAAAATAACATGTTCTTATCTTCACATACGCATGTGTAAAGATCAGCCTTGATATGACTACATAATACGTAGCCGCCCCTTTTGCAACATAAAAACCCTTTGAGTGAAACGGTTTGGTATTTCATTGGTGTTCATACAATAAAATTATTACAACATTACACCGCCACTTGGGGATACGAAATTTCTCTTGTGTTCAAAAATATTTCACTTGTTCGCGCGACGATGTAATATCCTCTATTATCTGGTATACAAGCTTTTCTAGGGCTGAACGCTCTGATGCAGCTTTAGTATGATTGAAGGTTTTCACCAATATAACTACTACCGTTACTTTACCATAAATATTGCGCACTTTAGATATTTTTTACCAGAAGAATTGTTTTTTGAGAAGCCATATAAAGCATGAGTACAACTGTCTCATCCGACTATAAAGCATGAGTACAACTGTCTCATCCGACAACCAGTTTTCTGAATGTTAGGGCGCAGCGCGCGCATATTCACCACATTGTATTAAGACAGTAAAGAAGGATACTCAACGACTTAAAACACAGTGACGTTGCTCAAACAGGATTTTAATTTAATGTCCTTTCTTTATTTTAAAACCCTCGAGGTGTTCCGGCTTTTCAATTCAAGTAATGATTACACTGAAACTTTAAAGAGAGGCATAAAGCAATTCAAATAACAGTCCATTTTATTCAGCGGTTATAGATATTCTAAAGAAGCCTTACAGTGACAAATATCATGATAATATTTTGGCAAAATTTTTTGAAGACGTTTTATTATTAGCCTTCTCTATAGCCTAATGATGATAAGCGTGTGATATATAACTCCGATGCATCAAAAGATCTACCAGCTGGGTTGTTGTGTCCTGACTACACCAATTACCGGAAAATTGAGGCAAAATGATCAAGGGAAAACAAAAACATTCACTTTTTAGTACACAACCTCTCACAGCAAACACATTTGAAAGGAGGGGAAGAACAGCAGAGGGGCATATCTTGTTTGTGATGATTTCTCCTCGTGGTAAGTGAGCCCAAGGGATACTTGGTTTTTTTCATAACTAATGGCGAACCACTGACCACTCCGACAAGAAGTACAACGCACAGAATCCCAACTGCTTTCATCTGAAAAATAGTAAGGGCTCAGTCAAGTACAGTGAATGATGGGACGATGTTCTATTAAAAATAAATTCAAGAAAATTTCATTGTGTTTGTCGAGAACTACTTGTAATACTCAGTTACGAACCTTCTTAAATACAGTTTTGCGGTACGTTTCAGACGTTTTGCTGATCGGGAGACTGTGAAGACTTATTTCACCATCGGGTAACTTGGCGCAACCCTAGCTATAACCTATGGCAGCAAAGAGGAGATGTTGAAGAACTCCTTTATATGGCACGTTTTATAAACAAGCCAGAAGAAGAATAGAATATGAATATGTACGCCCTCCTGCCAATTAAAATTGTTCTCATTTCGTTCACCGCCGGGGGCGGATCTGTATTTTAGAAAGAACACCCCGGCCGAACCAAAATCCAGAAATAAACACGGATGTTTTTCTGAGCGATTACAGTTGTGGAGTTCATGTTTATCCGGATTAAATTTGGGGGGCAAATTTGTTTGCAGGACCTTCTCTTGCGGATCGTGAAAGACACCTAGAAAATAAGAATGGTTTTCGTGCCGTCGTGTCAATCTAACATAAAACGAAGGAAGTCAACATATCGTGAGATTTAAGATTCTGATTACCATAAAAATTTGTTAACTGTTTTTTATTACACGATTTTTTGGTCATATCAGAAGCAATATCAAACGCGAGAAGAAGAGTTTCATTCCGGCGATACCCACATACCCCACTCGAACAGGAAAACAAGAAAAACAAAAACAAAAAAAAACAGGCTGAACCTTTTTTTTTAAACCCGTTTCCTGGAGCGTGCATGGAGATCCGATAAAACTGTACCTTTTTAATTGTCGACCCCGGCCGTTTCATCTGCGTTCGATCAAAATGGGACTAGGGCACGAACAACCATTAACATCCCGTTTATAGCTCGATCAGTCACTAAGTATTGAGCTTCATTTGACAAAGTTCGGCATACGAAGCCAGTTGTTGCCATTATAATTACAGTGCATTGCTACCTTCATTCTTCAGGGTACTGGCCTGTTACTTTCAAGTTTAGGCCCGTTGAATCCCAGCTTCCTTAAACCACAAGCTGTCTCAGCTGTTGACGACTGAATAAATCTTCAGGGGGAGAAATAGATTAGTATATCGTCGAACACCTAAATTTGACCACATAGCACCTACCTTAATTCGTCTGCACTGGCTTCCAGTTTGTTTTAGAACTGTGTATAAAATATCGATCCTAAGTTTTAGGTAATTTATGGTGTTGCACTGTCCTATATTTGTAACTTGATGAAAATTAAAGAACGGACACGATATGGCCTGCGTGCGAGCAAGGAACTGTTGTTAGAGCCACCACTGGTTATGACCAAGAAAACTCATGTAGATAAATCTGTCCAAGTAGCAGTACCTCAAGGGTGAGTTCTGTGGCCTTTACTCTTCACGTTTCTTTATTAATGACACGCCTAAAGTATTAATCTCAAGTGAAACATCGTTACCTCTCTTTGCGGATGATTCTAAGTGCTTTCGTTTAATCCTTGGGTAGGATTATTGTGATAAATTACAGGATGAAGTGGTCTCATACTTGGATAATGGAGTTCAATGTTAAAAAGTGTAAGGTTGTGTTAGATCTGCAGTTGATAGGGATTATTTCCTTGGGGGAACTAAGTTAGACTGTATTGCTGTTGAGAAAGACGTGAGAAGTTGGAATAAGCACGTTGATCTTATCATGCACTTCCAAAGCTCAAAAGATGCTCCTTTATCGTACATGAAAGGAAATAACTGATATTAGAACAAAGAAATTAATTTACATAACTTGGGTTAGATAGCGCCTTGAATACGCTAGCGTG